>NW_022196897.1:122059261-122059406 GCF_008632895.1 Mastomys coucha
CTCTCTCTCTCTCTCTCTCTCTCTCTCTCTCATGAACACACGCGTGTGCACGCACACGCACACACACATAATGACCACTAAGGATATTTTGTTAATTTTGGTTTGAACTTTGAAGTTAGAGAAATCTCTCTCTCTCTCTCTCTCT
>NW_022196897.1:122059416-122081375 GCF_008632895.1 Mastomys coucha
CTCTCTCTCTCTCTCTCTCTCTCTCTCTCTCTCTCTCAATTATGGAACAAATTCTATCTGATAAAATGCCTTACAGGGATGAAGAAAACAAAAACTATCCAAGTGCCAGGAGAGTGATGAGGATTAGCAGTCACTCTCTGATACTGGGAAAGGCAGTTGCACATTTCTAGCCATTGGTTATGTAATTCCAGCTCTTGAACATTTAAAACATCCTTCTGTTGGTCGCTGGAGTAACACAATTTCTCAATGATATGTGAAGAGATTGACAAGGATTATTTGCATGATACTGTGCCAAGTTCTTGCTTGAATTTGCTTGCTTAATTAAGTATCTACTTGTGGTCTCTTTGGGAGTTTCTGAATTCCATTACCTCTTTCTTTAAAGAAAATTTAATCTACTTGAGAAAGTAAGCTTATTAATCATAGGCCAATGAACACTAGTACTTTCTAAATAAGTAGTGCCAAGACCCACTTTTCAGACAACTAACCAGGCTAGCAAAATCTAATTCACAAGAAATTGACTTGTTTTCAGCAAATACACCAGGGCCAATGCAAGATGTAAAATATCAGAACAGTGGTAACTTGTTGTAGCCAAAGTGATTTGGTGATTGAACAACAACATAGCAAATGATGTTCATCTCTTCATTAGTGGAAATCCAAAAGAAAACTTTGTCCTAACTTAGTCTGTGATTATTCTGATATTCTGATAAAAACTATTCACATGAACATACTTTTTTTTTTATCTTCAACTGGAAAAATGTACGGCATAGCTATATACAACCAGTCCTTGGGGCTCTGAACTGGAAAACTTTTATCTTTTCAAAAGAGGACAAGTTAAATGGAGAAGGAATTTGCAAGGTTTTTTTTTTTAATTTGTAGATGTCCTCCTACTATAAATTCTTGTGATCAGCAGAATCATGGCTTTGTCAAAGTGTAGATCCTAACTCCAGGAAACAAGGTATGTAGTATCTGACATTGTAAATGAGTTTTTGTAGATATGCTTCAATTAAGGCTCTCAGGATATTCAGGGCAGATCCATAAGCATAGGAATATAAGTAACTTTAGAGAGAGCTGGAAAAAAGACAAGAAACTACATTTGATTTTTGGAGTCTTCAGAAAAAAAGGAAAAATTATAAGAGAACAAGCAAAAGTATTGCAGAAATATCAAAAACAACAAGAAATGTAATCAAAGCTCATGAGTAGGTTATTCTATGCTTGTTAAACAAACTAAGAGAAGATTGCCATCATATTTCTTCAATTTATTTCAAGAATAGAATCTCAAAAACTTCCAAAGCCAAAGCCTGATGTCATGAACTGAAGCCTCTGGGTATAAAAAAAATCATGGGTTACTTGGTCCTTTGAAAGCTCGATGCCCCAATGTAGGGGAATGCAGGACAGGAAGGCAGGAGTAAGTGGAATGGTGAGCAGGGGGGGGGGGCATGGGGTAGTGGGTTTCTCATAGGGGAAACCAGGAAAGTGGATAATATTTGAAATGTAAATAAAGAAAATAAAAAATCATGGATTATATAGAAACCCTAAGCTAATACTGTTCACTATGAATATCATGGAAGTCATGTTAAATAATAAAAAGGTAACAGATTAATTTTAAGAATATAAGTTGAGCATCCTACTCTGAAAATCTAATGCCAAAAGTATTCCAAAATGTAAAAGTGTGTGTGTGTGTGTGTGTGTGTGTGTGTGTGTGTGTGTGTGTCTAAGGGGGGGGAGGGAGACAGAGGAGGTAGATATGTGTGGTGGATAGTCATAGAGCATCCTCCTCTATCAATCTCCCTTGTATTTCATTTAGGCATGGACCCTCATTGAATCAGAAACTAAACAATTAGCCTAGGTTGGCCAGCAAGCTTTCCAGATTTATACTTGTCTTTGTTCCCAATGCTAGGTTTCCAGGCCATGTCCAGTGTTTTACATGGGTGCTGGGGACTCTAATTTTGGCTTCATGCTGCCAGAGCAAGTGATCTTACTACATACTAAAGTTCTTCCAAGCACATATTTTTTTTTTGAACTTAAAGACAGAATCAAATTTCATCTCAGTACTTGAAAAGCTAAATGGAATATTGAGTCTGAGGCCTCTCTAGGCTACATAGATAGATGGATCCTGTCTCAAAACAAAACAAAACAAAAACCCAAAAGCACCAACAATAATTTATGATTCACAGCAGGATCGATGAGCTCAGTAAACACCTGAGATCTGTGGCCACAACACTGGAAAGCTCTGTACAATGATAAGAACAAGCGAGATGGTTTCAGCCATGCTCTAGACAATGATAAGAACATGCGAGATGGTTTCAGCCATGCACAGCTTTGTAACGATAGTCTTTTATGTAATCGGTTTTTATATCAACAGAACTAGTTGGAAGCTTTTCAGTGAAAAGCACTTCTACCTGTTTCATTTTTGACAGTATAGAGAAGTAAAATGGCTACAGAAAGAGAAAAGCTTTATTAGAGCAGGTTCACGGGAATATCAGAGGAGAGTGAGCTTCAGGGTCTAAGATCTCTTGACTCGAAAGAATGGAGGCCACTGGGCAGGAAGCCATGACCTGACCTGATGAGGTTTCAAATTAGAATTTTTTTTTTTTAATAAATGACAGAAGCTGGATTGAAATTGGCTTTGACAAAATAACATATATTTTATTATTATTTATGTATATGTGTGTTTATATGTGTAGATACCTCATATTCATGTGCCAGTGAAAAACGAAAAAGGATATTAGATTTCTGGAGCTGGGGTTAAGGACAGTTGTGAGCCACCCAGTGTTGGTGCTGGGAGCCAAACTCAGGTACTCGTTAAAAACAACAAAACATACGCTTATCTCCAGAGAAATCTCTCTAGCCTGTGTGTGTGTGTGTGTGTGTGTGCATACGTGCATATATGTGTGTATGTGTTAATCTCTTAGCACCAGCATCCCTGTTATTACTTTGAATCTAAGAGTTTCCCCAAAAGTAAAAAGATGTCTACCAGCTGTTATTACAGCCTTTTGCCCTGTCCTTTACATTGAAACCAGAAAGAATATAATACATTCATAAAGGCTTCGGCCAAAATCCCAGGGTTATGCTTATGGGCTAGTGCTTGGGCTATAGCTGAAATTTAATTCTTAGTATAAGGTAGAAAATGGAAAAGTTAATTTGATTTTGGTGTTTAGAGTTAAGGCGTTTTGTGAAGTTATTAAATTTAAAGATAGCTATCACTAAATGTTAATGTCTTTATAGAAAGAAAATGACCACATTCAAAGTTGCGTTCTTTATATCTGGCATGCCGTATCTGGAAGAGCCTCTGGACTCTATCAGCGAAAAGAGTATCACAAGATATGGCTTTGATCCTGGCATGGGCCAAAATAAACCACACCACAGCGGGTCACACTATAGTTCATTATGCAACTGATCCCTAGGCTTGACCCACTTGCCATTTTCAGAGATGCAGCCTTGTATTTTTCCATTCAGAGCATGTGTAGTTGGTGGAAGGGAGTCATTCTAACAAAGGAAAATCAGGTTCTATTGCTAAGAGAAGAAAAAAATGGATACTAGGAAGAAGAAATTTTTCCTATGTCAATCAAGACTTGTGGCAATGTGTGGCTAGTTGATTCCACAGACATGAATACTTAATTCAGAACATCTATTTAATCAGTGCTGAGAACTCCATCTTGTCTCTCCATTGTTAGTCATGTGAGAATCCATATCTTCTTAATACCACCTCGCCTAAGGATCTGGGCTTTAAGTTATATACCTGTAAAAATTAGGCCCTTCACCATACTTCCACTATGAAGGTTAAATGAATTTAAAATTGAGAACATGCTGGCAGTAGATTCTAGCAGATGACAATGTTAAAAACACTAACTAAATATGCAAAATACGATATTATATACTTCGCTCAGAGGATCAGGTGCTGTCGCTAATGATTTCACATATATTTCTTCCTGTCAAGGTGGCTTCTAGAGAGCTAAGATACATTGAAACTGCTTATTGAATGAATACAACTCATTTTAAGGGTAAAGAATGCATATGCTCCCTGCCAAGAGACACACATGTCCTTAAATATGGTTTACTTGTATTGCAATTCCCCTCTGTGAGTATGCTGCACTTCCCCTCTGTGAGTATGCTGCAAAAATGTGGTTAAATAACACCTACAGTCTCCTGTCAAGAAAGCTTTGGCTAATGAAATGATGAAAGAGCAGTGTGGGCATCATGTCTATCATGAGGAATCGCCAGTCTCCGCCATACTCTTGGTGTCACAACATTTGACTTAATAACGTTACCTGGGATCATAATTATAGCCTGTGGAGTTTTGCTGAGGAGAGTCTCCTTGAAAACGATGGTCGCATCTTTGAATACCTCTGGTAGGAAAAGCAGAATTCAGTTCCTATTAGGGGTACAGAGACTCCCAGACACAGAGTGATATTGAGGATGGTAATTGCCTCCCTGCTCTAGAAAATATCAAATTGATGTGTTCTGGGAGGCCGACTCTTTTGATTCCCGTTGGTGTTAACTGCGTTCAGTCAAGAAAATGAACCAGCTTGCCCTTCAGGTACAATGTGCTCCACTTCCCCAAAAGAACTAGTCCAAAAGGACAGTCACATTGTTAAATAGGTACTGGTTGGCTAGGTGCACTTACTACCTAAAGGTAAACACATTTCAGCCAAGCCTAGCCCAGAGTCACATGATCTATCTCCATCTCACCCAACTAATCAAAAAATGATTCCCATTTTGCCCCTAGCCCCACATTACACTCTGACAATAGCATTACTGATTATTTAACTGGAAATCTCCCTGTGGTCCTATACATCTTGCTTTGGCCAATGGCATATGGACAAAATTGCAATGTGCCAGCTCTACACGTGTAGGTCAAAGACTGATCTCCTGTATGTGTGCTTGTCTCTCCTGCCTTTCTGCTACATTATTCTTTTGTTCTGGAAGAACCTCAGTCCCCTAGAATATTAACTAGACAAACAGCAAATGTATGAGCACAAAAATAAATGCTTATTGCATGTCATTGAGATTTGGGGTGGTTATGCTGCAGCATCATTATGACAGTTGACTAATAACATGCCAGCCTGGAGGGAAAAGATGCTGAAGACTTGGCCACAGCTAATGAAATTTCTAATGAGGGAAGGCAGCATCTGTGATGTAACGAGGCTACTTCTAAATTAGGGTTAGTTTTTAATATTGACTAAGATCAAGTTGTGCTCTGTTCCAAATAACTCTGTATTATGAAAATGGTGGATTCTGTTTCTCCTGGACTTGGAAGCATTTGATTCCACTTTAAATACAAATATATAAGCAGGTGACTGCATGTCATTGTGTCTGTAGACACCACTGGAAGCAGCTAAACCCACAGGCACAACCTGATGAAAAATACCAACCACCCTATAAATTTTCCAAAGTAGAAAGGGACCATATGAAAACATGTATGTACTAAAGCCATATCAGACAAATCAGACTTGTATAAAGAGAATGTCTTGTGCGTTGTGTGAATGTATTACCTGGCAATTAAAAGGCCTATTGCCTATAGGAAAGGGTAGAATAGGAGGTGAGACATCTAGAAGGCCGAAGTAATTCTGGGAAAGAACCATGCATGGGAGATTCATCCAGGAAGATATGGTAAGTCGGACTAATGATACCTGAGCACAGGTAATCAACTACATAGCAGAATGTATATTTATAATAAATGGGATAATTGATGATCTAATAAGAGAAAGGTCAAGGTATTTGTAAATATATTTTGAGTCTGAGTCATCTTTCTGTGAGCACAGGGTTGGGAGGAAGAATCAGACCTAACTTCTACAAACTTGAAATTTATTAAACACACCAAGACCATAAAACCCTGTAACTCCTTTACTTGTTCACCAGAAAGAAAAGGATAGCAAATACTGCAATGGTTATGATCATCTTAGTCATGCTGTCTGTTCATAGCAATGAACCTTTAACTAAAATACCCAGTAACATGTCATGTGACTGTTTGGGGTGCATGTCCAGGCACCAACAAGCAGCGAACTCACAACTGTTCCTGAGGCTTCAACTCAGCTTCAAACCAAATGCTGACATAATCTACTCAAATTACTGTGAGTCCATCCATTACTCCATCTGTCCATTCATCCGTTTCATTTGTGTAGACCAGGTGCTCTACCTCACCTCTACAACTGGTATCAACTCTGAGTCCTCATTCAAGCCTGAGTCCCTTCCCCCCCCACCCCCACAGCCTAGTTCTATCCTTTCAGCAGCTGTCTAACAGCTTCCTTAATATTTTATCCATCCATTGCAGTGGCTGCTTGCATCAATAACAGCTCTCCACCTTTGCTACTAGCATGACCCTTTTTAGCTCTTTGAAATCTCCTACAGCCTCTTTAGCTCTTATATAGCCATAATAGAGACTCGAGACTATGCATATGCAAATAAGTAAAGATAATTACTATATGTTCTGTGTAATGTGTTCTTTGATCCGAGAGTGAATATTAGAAACTAAAATTAGAATAGAAAGATCTGGGTTTGCCAATGATAAGCTATCAAAAAGCAGGACTACTTTGAGAATTGCAGCCAACAAAATCCACATTGCTTATTGAGTTGTCATTTATTAAATGAATTCTGACATTGTAGGAAGTCATAAACATATACGGCCATGTTTCTGCTATAGCACACACCGTTATGTATTTGCAGTCCCAGATCCCTTCAGGAAAGATACTGGCAAAAGAGAGTATACCTTACCTCCGGGAGACTTGGCTGTTGGCATCCAGAGAAAGACTTGGCTGAACCCAGGCTTACGGGAGACACAGCTATCCATGCATGTTTGTTGGCTTTTGTTCCAAGCTCTGCATAAACTGAAACACCATGATAGGAAAGCAGTTGTAGTCAAAGCTATGAGTAAATAAAGCTTTCAATTTTATATATTCCATGTCATTTTCTATGGGAGAGATCCAATGACCAAGCCTAGACCTAGGGCTTTTTAGGTGGAAACCCCAATGATGGCAGGAATTTGTTGTAACCATTCGCTGCCCCTTCCTTTCTTCCTTTAAATTCAGAATCTGAAAAATATCCTACTCAACTTCCTTGACTGTCACTATGGTGAGTGTGGATGCCTCATGATTCAGTTCTAGCCCATAATGCTTAAGTACAGTTTTGTTAGGGACTATTGGGACAACTTTGTTGTCTTGGTAAGAGGAAAGGGGGCATCCGTTATGGCCCTTCTCCCATCTTTCTTCTTCAAACCCAATCTTGACCTCAGTCTACTACAGCCATCCTGAACCCAGAAGGCAGGTGACATGAGTTTATGAAGGGCAGAATAGAGAGATTTAAAGGTCTGAGTCTTGTGATGTGACTGGATAGAAAACCATCAGTGGTGACCATGCTTACCTCCTGTCTCTTACACCTGAGAGTTCTCTTATTCTTACAATAAAGTGTTCTGGTATTGAAAATTAAAGGAATTGTTGTACATACACTTATTTCACAGTGTGAATTGGGTCATATAACAGTGTTTTGCTTCTGGACATTGGAAGAACTGAAGTAGATAGAAACTCAAAAGCGTCATACCATGGTGGCTATGGAAGGAAGTAGAACTGTGAACAACAAGTAAAAGTTTCTTAGAAATGAAGACTGGCGAAGCTTGCATGAACTTTCTCTTCTCTGTGTTGACTTACCTGACATAATGAAACCCACCCACCATTCTTAGCTTCTTCCATCAAGCTTTTTCAGACTTCATCAAAAACTACTTTCTCTGAAACCTTGGTATCAGTTATTTATTTTGGTCTGTGTTTTACCTCTTAACTGATATATCACATGTAGCCCTGTTTAAGTTCATGTATAGTGTGCCTGCCTTCTTGTGAGGACAGTGTCCTAACAGTCCCAGTAGAATCTGTGTATTCACTCAGCTTGCATCATGCCTTTAATAACTACAAAATGAATATGGGCTTCCTTAATAACCTGCCCAATATCACACACATGTCTATGGGTATGTCTGGAAACCTAAATAAGGGCTAGTGACACAAATAGCTCTGCTAGGGTTGCCTTCTACTACAAAACAAAAGCCTGGAGAGAGAAATGACAGAGGATAAAGAGAAGAACAACTCAAAGTCACCTCCAACAACAACAGAAACTATATAATTCATTCCCTCTTGGGAGCATGCCTCTCAGAAGTTCTGATTAAAAAGGAAAAAAGCAGCAGAAAATCTGTCATAGCTTTGAATTTTTACCTTGTTTCTCAAAATATGTTGCCTCCTAGACTTTTCACATACTACATTAGACAAAACAAGAGAAAGAGGGTCAAAGGATGTTAGAACTCATACTTAACAAGGGCAGTAAGAAGAGAAGGAGGCTCCTTAGATTGCTCCTCAGAAGTAGGAATTGAAGCAAGGATTAGAGACCAAATAGGTTTTCTTGGAGGCAATCTCAAGAAACAAATAGGGGAGTATGGAGAGGGGAGGAAAAGCAAAGCTACAGCTACAATGAGCAAGCCAGGCCTGGGGGTCGCTGGAACTCATTTGTGTGAGAAGCTCTCTATAGAATATGCTCCCAAATTGTTCGTTCTGTGCGATCAGGAGCTGGAACACTTCCACTAATTCATTTATCATCAGCTGACACATCTTCCCTGGGACATCTACACACTGGTTCTGCCTGCCCCCTCATAAGTGAACACATTTTTACTGTCAGAGAAAGCTAGGTGCTTGAAGTAAGAAGCCATTGGCACACACAAGAATTATGAGCTCTGAAAGTTTATAGGCAGGACATCAATAGTGTCTGCTATACTGGAAAAACAAGAAAAGAGAGGAATTTAGGGCTAACGTGAGGGAGCAGCCATAGAGAGCTTCTACTAAGCTAGGGCTAATACTTGGATAGGCCAAGTCAGTGAACAGATGTAGGCATTCCATTAAAAACGGCTTTGGAACTCGATAGTATACCTCATATTTATCGTCATTTTCTTTAGACTTTAGGTTGTCCTCAAAAATCAAGAGGATTAAAATTTATATCAACCTTCATGATCTATGCTGGGAGAAAATAAAATTCGAAATGTACAGGGGAATATTCTTAATGTATTTAAAATTATGATGAATAGATTATTTAAAAATAAGCAGTGTTTAGCATCCAAAGTTAAATGTTCTTATAACCTGACTATATAGCAGGGTTTCTACCTATACATGCATGCGCTGGGCCAACATCAGAAGAAAATAGTTTAAAGCTCCTGAGTATTACATGTGTACTTATTTTTCTCTGCTTTCTTTTAATTTTTAAATTTTATAGATCCTTCCCAGTGAACATACATTGTTTATATAATTTTTTCATAATATCTTTGAGGAAAAAGTTATTCCTTTCTACTAATGGCCGTAAAAATGATTTGCTCCTTTGGCCCATGTGAGCCTCAGTTGTTAGATTCTGCCTGGGCTGTGATCAAAGATATCAACTTCTAGATTAATACCTTTAATTTATCTCTCTTTATTCCCCTAGACAACCCTGGTAACATCTGAGATCAGCCAACCAATCAACCAACCATCATGTAATTAATATTTATAGGGTTCCATTGTGTGTCAGGTACCACCATAGGCTCTAGATTAAGCAGTCCTGGTCAAGGACTTATCTGATTGTCCAGTATCTCAGTTTGGGCTCTGCAAAATTGTCTGAAGAAGTCCGTATTGTTTTAGGGAACACAATGGTTTTGAGAAGAGCATTACTCCTGCTTCTAGCACCATGGGTAATTGCTGTCATCTGGGAAGTGATCTGTCCCATGAGGTTCTGCTCTTCCTAAATCCAACGTGAATGCAGGTTTTAGACAATGACTGAATACCCTTAGGAACTGTTTGGCAGTCTGGAACAGGATATTGTAAAAGGCTGGCATTAAGAGACTGTAGTTATTCTTTGTCCCTTTAGTCTAAAAAGGGGACAGGTTAGGTATCACCAGTTTCTACCTAAACATTCCTGGAGTGATTGACATGTACATGCTGGGACAGTCAGGCAGCTGATAGAGAGGAGAGAAGAAAGATGCAAAATGAAGGCAGAGATGTCAGGCTTTCTGTTCCTTTATGAACACAAGCAGGGAGTAGAGGCCTTTTGGCACTGGAATTTCTAAGTGCTTTTTTGTACATTCTCCTCTTAAGCTGAAGTTTCTCACCAGCTATGCTGTCTTTATTATCTTGAATGAGGTTTTCATGTATATATTGTTATGTTAGCAATATCCCCCTCAGGTCTGTCTGCTTTCCCCTTTCTCTACCTTCTCTCTGATGAGTCCCTTTTGGTCCCTTAGATTTTCATCTACTCTCATGCTGTATACACATGTAAGATTCTGTATATCTGTATGAAATGAGAAACATGCACAGCATGTGTCTTCTTGAGACTGCCTTGATTTTCTCCAGTTACATCCACTTTCCTCAGACATCATGACTTCTCTAGGTTTTGTATGCAGGGCCGCATGGAGAAATAAAGGGATGCTTAAGCCTCAACCCTACCAGTATGCACTACAGCTAGGTTTCCATTCAGTTAGACTCTCACAGTTGGTCCACATCCTCACCTTTTCCTCCAATGATCGGACAGTGTGTTACCTGCAAAAATAGGTTACCAGTGAATAAATTGACCAACTGATTTTCTAACTCTGCTAACAGAAAGGCTTCCTTCTTTCTTGTGTGGTGCTAAGAGCCCACTGCGAGCAGTTCCAGGAATGGAAGTCAATCCCCCTAAACATCAGATTCAACCAAATATTTGAGCCTCCACACTGGGAGCAGATTTGCTGGGACACGGACGCCCTCTAGTGGCTATCTCGGGCTCAATCCTTCTGGAACTCTAGTTCTTTCTAGCCTTTTAAAATTTCAACCAGCTCTTGGATTTTAAAAGAAAAAAAATAAACAAATCATTCTTTTACTTCTCCTGAAATATAGAAAGCTAATTTAAGGCTACTTGGATTCTCACATCATGAAGTTCACCTGGCCTTTTTGTTATCATCCAGTTGCTTTATGTTTTAATGAGCTTGGAAGACCTAGTCTGCTTGTCCCTTCAAGGTCTAAACATCTTCTCATCACAGAAATGCACAAAGCCTCTAACTGGTTTATATCTGCAGATGAGGCAGGTGTCCAGTTCTGGGGGGGCATGATAGCTTTCCTTGACTTCTCCAGTCTTTGGAGGCAACCAGGAGCAGTGACAGGACCATGAGCTGTTACTGAGTCTGTGGCTTTGGTAAGTAGACAAGCTCAGAGTGCAGACTGAAACTGGTGCTGTCAGCCTTTTCATGTATTGATTCACACAGTCCCATGGGAAGCTTTCCTAATATAATTAGCCAGCATTGTGGCTGTATCACCTTCATCTGACCCCTGGGAGCTATAAAGAAGCCCATCATACTCACCTGGCTTTCTTCCCAACCAGACAATTAGGCCATTGGCCAGTAGGAAGCAGCAGAAGAGGAAAAGCCTCCATTTCCATATCTGATGTCATCTGCTATTCCCTGGGCTCAAAAGAGGAGACATGGTGAATGGTTGTTTACTGGGCATTAGTATCCCTTAGTTTACAAGCATTATCTTTTTCATTGCACAAATGAGGAAATTAATACATATTTATCAAGATCACACAACAAAATAAACAACTCTTCTTAAAGCCCACACTTTTGTCAGACTTGCATCTTATCCCACTTAGCTTTGAGCTTCAGGCCCCCCCACTCACAGACTCATGACCGTGCCTCCTGGACAGTGGGTAGACTGTATGTCTATCCAGAATGGCTCAAACCAATCTAGCTTGAAATACTATGTCCAACAGTCTCTGCCTTGCCTGCAACCTGGGGCCTTCCTACTCAAAGCACAGTACTGGAATTTGCCGTGTCTGGAATCACTCCCAATTAAGCCAGTCACAACTCCAAAGATGTAGCCCATCCCCAGGGCATCTTGTGCACTCAGACCACCTAAAGTTCTTAATGAAGGTTTTGGCCCAGCAGAACTGAGAAGGATTTTGAGTGTGGCTTCTTTAGCTAGCTCCCAGGTATTGTCCATGATGTGAGTCACATCCAATTCAAAGTTGCCTAAGCTGTATGTATGTTCATCAGAGACACTAGTGCTCAGTGGTGAGTTTAGGTCTGGTGTGCACTCAATAAGATATGACAAACATTGCATGGCAGTGGCTGAAGCATGGGCTATAAAACTATCCTTTTGGTAGAAGTCCCTCTGTAGCAGGGAGAAGGGTTTGAGTCTACATGTGGTGGGAAGAGATCAACCTAAGGAATGCCAGCATGGCAAGATGAGAGAGGAAAACAGCATGTCTGCAGAAATTCCCCCAGGAAGGCCTCAAGGACCCCAGCCCTGAGAGTACTCATAAAGCATGCAGCTGTGATCTTAGTTCTGTCTACTGATTCAAAGTATCAATTTGCTTAGCTTCTACAGGGAGATGAGGTTGGCTTGCTTACTTATTGGCCCATTATTTATAGTCGTTTTCTCCTTTATTTTTCTTGTTCTCTCCATAGTGAGGAAAATTATCAAACACTAGAGGCACTTAGTTTGCATAAATTAGGGTGTCTTGTTTTTCAGAAAAGATTGATATGGCTTTAAATCAGCAAGCCTGGACTCTAAATCTGTGCCAAATCTCCTTGAAACACAGACTACAGGGCCCTGCCTGAAGTTCTTATAAGGGGGTTTGAGTGGGGCTGGCACAGGTGCATAGCAACTTCCCAGAGGGTATGGTGCTGCAGATCTAGCTACAGCAAGGAGAATCATTGTTCTAATCTGTCAGAATTTGCTTTAATTAGACACTTACCCTTGTTGTTGTTTTTTTATAGTGATTTTAATTTTTATGAAGCTCTTTAACCCTTGAATCCTGGCATATGAGAATAAAAGGGATATCAGAAACCAAGATATGGAAATATAGGCCAAGGATCTTTCTCTCCCAGGGCCATGGAATCAGCTGAGAAGCAAAGCCAAGATTGAGCATGCTGCCTCGCTCTAAGCTGCGTTGTTTGCTCTGCATTCTGCTGACTTGAAAGCTCCACACATTCTCTGGCTGCAGCATCTGCAGTATTCTTGGTGAGCCCTCAATCTCAGGCCAGCACTGTTCTAGAGTCCCTTACAGACACATATGTCACCAGCAGTCTGTGAGAACGTACGCACAGACCTCCTACCTAACAGCTCTGGGAAAACAGGGCTTTGGAAAAAACCAGCAGCTGTGTTGGGCCCGTGAAGGAGAAGCAGCACAGTGGCCAGCCAGCAGCCTAGATGGTTGATTCGGCCCAGAGGCCCTGAACACATGAATAAACCAAGACACTGCCAAAACTGGCACCCTGGCTCTCCTGGCACCTCAGAGGAGGTCACTGAACCTTTCTGTGCCTGAAAAGGTTATTATGTTTGGGGAAAACAATTATTTAAACATGAAAGAACTATGGATTTAGGATAGAGTTTAGTCAATTTCCACTGCATGGCAAATAACCCAGTGCTTTAAAAGACAATTATTTATCACAAATCTTTGAGAAATGGGAGAAATGTGTGCAAGGTCTCTTCCCAGACTCAAATCTACTGGGTTGTCATGTTGGCCGTGTTCAGTAGCCAATGCAAACCTAAGTCAAGCCACCTCTGCTCGGGAGGACACAATATAGATGCATACAGCTGGTGCTTTGTGGCCATGTTTGCAGTTTGCCAGAGAACAGTTTACACCGTTCAGGGGACTCTGAGATAAAAAGGTGAAAACACAGGATTTTGCCTACTTGCTTGAAAAAAAAAAATGAAAGAAAGACTTACAGGAGATGAGAAACTGGGATGTGGAAAGAAAGCAGTCAGAGGAGGGGACAGGCAGGTTAGCTCTGTGTCTAAACAATTTGATCTTACTGTCTGCAGGGCTCTTCCAACAGCTGGTGTGGGACCCAAGCTTTACTATTAATATTACCCAATCCAGGGAGAGAGCTGCGGCATTGCGCCAGCAATTTACTTCTAGACAGTGGCTCAAGGCTGCACTCAGGAGACACTAATGACCTACCATTTCAGGCTCACACTGTCCAAAGCTACTTGAGTGATGGGAAGCAGCATCTTGACAAGGAACTGCTAGGACTGCTCTTCAGGCTACTGTATCCCGTCATCGTTCAGGCAAAGGGGTGGAAGAGTAGGGACCTTAAAGGTAGGGCACGCACAGGTTCACTCACTGTGAAACTCATAGCAAGGAAATAATCTCAAGCTTCCAGTTAAATGACTCCAGTCAACCACATTACTTTTAGTCGGCTTGCATTATTTTGAATAATGCCTCTATTCTGCAAGCAAAGGTTGGGATGCTAAATGCCACCAAATTGAGCTGTTCTGCCTGTAGTTCGGGAAACAAAATGCCAAGCTGTGTTCTTGGTTGTCCTTGGAGCTAACAATTACAATGCGAGTTGAAAGCGAGCAACCGTCCCCAGCACAGTGATGAATATTACTTCAGCCCTACCAAGGCCACTGCGCACTGAAGCTGCCATGGCAGCAGCCTCACAAGCCATTGAGGAAGAAGAGACAAAGCACCGAGAGGCAGGCAGGGGCAGCTGCTTTTACTGAGGACCAAGACTCACTGAGTCATCAGATGGCTGTGTTGGTTAATCATTTCTGTCAGCTTCGGAAGACTTGGAATTGACTTAGTGCTATAGTAAAGATATGGTGGAATTGGGAGGAAGACTGTGACTAAAATGCTGGTGTCAGGAACACTGGTCATGAGAAACAAAGGAGCTTGCACCTAGGTATGAATCTACTAAGCTGACCAGATAGGAGACTGGATAGGGCTTGGAGCCAGTGTCAGCTGAATCTAGCTGGTTCCCATAAATTATCCCTTCCTGGGGAACATATACCAGGCACAGTTACCATTCCATATACTATTGATTTTAATTCGTGAAATTTCAAGGAAGGATGGCTTCTACAAAGCGTCTCCCGGTTTCAGGAAAGAGACTGCCCAGGAGACAGAGATAAATATAAGGTAGCCAGGAATGGTTGATACATCTTGGTAGCTGTGACAAGAAAACCACAATGAGATCATGCAAACATAAAAATAAAGAGAACATAGTCTAATGGATGGCTAATAGATTACCACAGAGGCCTAAGAGAGCAACGCCTTTAAGGTTGGCCCAACTAGAAAGGCCAGCCTCGGCTAAGAGCCAGTAGACAGTCAAGGTCAAAAGCAAATGAAGCAAGTTAGAGATAAACAGAGAGCTTCAAAGCTTGGTCCCTACCCTAAACAAGAGAATTACACCTAAACAGGTCATCTTTTGGCTGGTCTAGAGGTCACTCATAAAGCCTGCAGACATTCCATTGGCTCAACATGGGAGACGAGTCAATCTCAATAGAAATTCCTTCAGTTTTTGTACTAGAGTCCCTAACACTGCCATAGCATCTGCCATAGTCCTATAAAAAGTCCTTCGATGAACACCAGCTTGAATGGTCTTCCTTGTCTCTCCCAGAGAATTGCTTGTGTTCGGGAACTCTGCCTTCTGCAATAATCTTTCTTCTTTAACCTTCTTTCCTATAATAAAAATTTCTTTTAAAACTCATACTTCTGGGGCTGGAGAGATGACTCAGAGGTTAAGAGCACTGACTGATCTTCCAGACATCCTGAGTTCAATTCCCAGCAACCACACACAAGGTGGCTCACAACCATCTATAATGGGATCCGATGCCCTCTTCTGGTGTGTCTGAAGGCAGCTACAGTGTTACAGTGAACCAGCTAGATTCATGTACGTTAAATGAATAAATATTTTAAAGACAAAACAAAACTCTCATGTTTCTGGTTTCCTATGAATTTCACTTTTCTAGTTCCCAAGATAAGGACCCAGAACAGAGCCAATCTTCCAATTGAAGGATACACCCTGTCTTCATTTCACTAGGTTACAAGCCAGTGGATGTCCCTGTGAAAGTGTTTCAAAAGAAGATGAACTAGGGATGGAAAATTCACCCTGGGTTGGCTCCCAACTTGAATAAAAAGGTGTTGAGCATAGCGCCAGCATCTATCTCTGCTTATAAGTGTGGACGCTGTGTGACCGGCTGCCTCCTGCTCCCTGCTTCCATCAAATGGTGAGCCAACCCCCCATTTGCTTTTGTTGGGTATTTTACCACATTGGTAAGAAAAGTAACTAATGTAGTCACAAAACTCCTCAGAAGACAGAACAAGAAAGAGAGCAAAAGACAAAGTCTTCTAGAAACACACACACACACACACACACACACACACACACACACATGTGCCCGGGCAAAAAAAATGAAATGTGTGGAGTGGAATAGATGGAAAAATAATGAAGCTGTAGGAGAGGCTTTGTCTTAGGTCTGGGTGAGAATACAGATGGGATGGATGAGGTTAAAAACAGGTGTGCACACCATTTGTCCTTTCATCAAAAGTAAACAAATGAGACAATGCCAACAATAGTCACACCTCACAGCAGCTGTCATAATGCCCCCTCTACTTTGAATTTTCACAAAAGAAATTTAGAAATTGTGGGTTCCAGGGCAGAGAGCTTGAAGGACTTGAGATATTCTTACTGGGGGAAAAAAAAGGCCTGTTGCTAGATACACTCAAAAGCCAGCATGTGGCACAAGGTTTCACAAAAAAGGAAAGGTTGATGTCTGCAGCCTGATGTCCATAAGCTCTAATCTGCCTCCCAGGTCAGTTGATAGTGGGAAACTTTATGAGAAATAATAAGAAAAAGACTCTTTGTTTCCTGAATGACAAAAAGGACACTCGTTTGTTGGGACAGGGCTTGTGCTGAGGGAGGACTTAAGCTTCCGACCTCATCCACCAGATAAAGCTGCTTCAGCTTGTATACATTTGTGGAAAGCTAGTTCCAGATGGTAATAGTCATTCATGAAGGGTCCTGTGTTAGCTGATTTTTTTATTGCTCTAATGAAATAGCATTGTGAAAACAATTTAAGGAAGAAAGGCTTTGTTTTAGCTTACAGTTCCATGGAGATGGAACACTCATCGAAAAGAACAGATGTGTCATGAAGCCAGGAACAAGAAACTGCTCACATTGAATCTGAACACAGAAAAGAAGACAGAGAGTACAGAAAATGGGTATGACAATGAACACACAGAGCCCACCCCACCCCGGAGATGTAAATAAATGTTCCGTAACACTCCCAAACAGTACCACCGACTGAGGACCAAGTGTTCATATACATAACCTATACGAGACATTTCTCGTTCAAACTACCACAGGCCTAGAAGCTTTTTTAGGAAGACGACATGAGTTCAAGAATTAATGTCCTGTGGTCCCTAGGACTTGTCTTGTTTCGACATTGCTAGGAATTATGCATGAGCTTTGAAATACTCCCTCATCCTGCTGATGAGATATCAGGAAATTATCCTCTGGAATCTACCTCCCCAATGCTGGAATTAAAGCATGCTCCATGGTACCCAGCTTCTGCACCAGGTGCTGTGGATCAAACCCAGGGTTCTTGTACTTTTATAGCAAGTACTCTAGCAAGGGAATCATTTCTGAACCCCTCAAATATTCACTGATGATTTGTATTGCTTCTTTTGTAAACTGTGTTCAGTTCCTTAATCCATATGTTGATTAGATGATTAGCATTGGTGTCTATTTCTGTAATTCTTTATGTATTCTTTAATATCTGCCTGATGAGTAGTTGGCAAGAATTTCCTTTTTCTGTTCTGTATACTGCCTTCACTCTGCTGATTGTGTAGACCTTTATATTTCATGGAATCCCAGTTGTCAATTCTTAGGATTATTTCCTGTGCTATTTGAGACATTTTTAGAAAGTTCCCATCTATGCTTAAACCTTGAAACGTTTACCTATGTTTTCGTCTTGTAGTTTCAAAGGTCTTTGTTTCATTTTGAACTGTTTTCTGTGCAAGATGACAGATATGGACCTAATTTCCTTCTTGTATATGTGGAAATCTAGTTTTCTCAGCACCAAAAGTTAAAGAGATTCCTCTCCTCCAGTGTATTTGGCACTATGTTCAAAATTCAGGTGACTGTAGCTATGCATTTAGCTCTGGGCCCTGTGTTCTAGTCCATTAGCGTACATGTCAGCACCATACAGTTTGAGGTCAGATACTGTGGTACCTCCAACTGTGCTTTCTGCTTACAACTCCTTCTGCTCAGGACTCTAGCTAAGACTTTAAGCCCTATATTGAGTGTGAGAGGAAAGAGTAGAGGGTACCTTTGCCTCATTTCAGATTTTAAAAGACATGCTCAGATTTTCCTATTTAGTGTGATGATAGTAATATATAGATTTCACCCACAGCCTTTATTCTGCTGTGGTATGCTCCCTACTATTTTTAGCTTCTTCAAAGGTGTCTTGACTATTCATCATATTTTTGTGTTAGGAGTGTTTTGCTTGGATTTATCTATGCGTACTATAGGCATATCTGGTTCCCATAGAAGTTGAGAGAGGGAATCAGATTCCCTGCAAAAAGTTATGGGTGCTTGTGAACCACTATATGATATGAATTCTGAGGAAGAAACCCAGGTTTTCTGCAAGACCAACACGTACTCTCACTGGAAGCCATCTCTCCAGCCACTTTTCAGGGATTTTACTGTGAAGGGAAAGTTAAACTTTATCAAAAGCCTTTTATGCATCACCTGAAATCATCATGTGGTTTCTATCTTTAACTCTATTCAAGTTCTGTATTGCACTTACTGATCCACATGTGTTGAATCAAACTTGTATCCCTAGAATACAATCTACTTAATTATAGCATAATGTGCTCTTCCTCTTCTTCCTCTTCTTCTTTCTCCTCCTTCTTCTCTTCCTCCTCCCCTTCTTCTTTGTCTTCTTTTCCAATGTGTTCTTAGTTAGGTTTGTCAAAATTTCATTGAGATTTTGTCTATGTTTGTCAAAGAAATTTGTCTCTTATATCACCACCAACCATAGCAGCACCATTATTATTTATTGTTGTTGTTATTATTATTATCATTATTATTATTATTATTATTATTATTATTATTGTTATTATGCATGTATTCTTATCTGGCTTCAGTATCAGGATTATGTTGGTACTTTCTTTCCTGTCCATTTTATGGAAGTTTGAGAGGCTGGGGCATTAGCTCTTTTTTAAGGTTTGATGGGTTTCTGTAGGAAGTCTGTCCATTCCTGGGCTTCTCTTCTTGGGAGACTTCTTATTATTGCTTCAATCTTATTGTTATGGATCTCTTTAAGGTTTTGTATCCTCTTTATTTTATGTTGTCAAGTCATATGTATTTGTGAGGAATGTGTCCATTTTTTATTTTTGGCTAGGTTTTCAGTTCTTTGGGATATATGTTTTCAAAGTATTTAAGGGTTCATTGTGTTTCATTGGTTTCTGCAGTAGTTTCACATTCTTCATCTCTAATTTTTATTAATTTTGGTCATCTTTCTTTTGGATACTTTTGGCTCTGTTTTATCATCTTATTTTTTAAGAATTCACACTTTGTTAGTCTGGTTACTTGTATTGTTTTTACTGTCTAAGACATTCGTTTCTGTGTTGATCTTCATTATTTCTTAACATCTATTGCTTTTGCATTTGAATTATTTTCTTTTTTTTTCTGGGATCTTCAGGTGCATCCTTATATATTTGAGATATTTCTTTTTAGATCTGCTTTATCAAGCTGGTGAGATGGATCAGTGGTTAGGGGCAGTTGCTGCCAAGCCCAATTACTGAGTTTCATCCCCACAACCCATGGGGTAGAATGAACTGACTCCGGCAAACTATCTTCTGACTTTCGCAGATGAAACATCATGTCACATGGTGCATAAACACATACACACATTTACTTATTTATTTATATGTGTATATTTGGCATTTTTATCACTTCAGATTGATCTTGTTTTAAAATAAACCTATCAAATATCGTAATATATCCCTTTGGTTTTGGCTTCTGTTTACTTGATAGATTCTTTTCTAACCTTCAGCTTTCAATTTGTGAAGTATGCTTCTCAGAAATAAAGAAGAGTTTAGTCTAACTTTATACTCTAGTCAGCCACTCTGTCTGTATTTAATGGTGAGTTGAGGCTATTTACATTTATGGTCATTATTGATATATATTTACTAATTCTTGTAATTTTTGACTCATTTTTCTTCTTGGATTATTATTTGATTTTTGCCCTTCTGTCACCCATTAATTTAAGACTAAATGAGCTTATTGTGCTAGGCAGGTTTCATTCCTTCCTAACAGTCTTGTTCATTAATTTCTTTCACAAAATGTTTTCCTATACTTCCATGATTAAGGCTTTCTTATTATCCTTGTTTCTTTTATTTTTGATATTATAATATAATTATAATATTCCACCTTTCCTTTCCTCTCTACAAACCCCCTCATATACCCCTATTTCTGTTCTTTCAAACCCATAACCTCTTTTTTACTGTTATATATATATATATATGTATGTATATGTGTGTGCATATATGTGTATACATGTTTGCATTTATATATGTGTGTGTGAATATATATGATGGATATGTGTAATGTATATGTTTATATTCCCTCATACTGTGCTCAGTCTACATAATATATGTTTTTATCACTTCTCAGCCTTTTGACTAAGATCTAGTACATATGATTCAGGGCTGACCATTTGGTATAGACTGAAAGATTGGCGTGGTCTTCCCTGAGAAAGACAGTTTCTCCCATTCTTGGCATTTGTCCATTGTCTACAATTCATTACATAGAGTTGAGGCTCTTTTTTTTTTTAATTAGATAATTTCTTTATTTACATGTCAAATGATATCTCCTTTCCCGGTATCCCCTCTGAAAAAAAGAAAGATTAAATTAAATTAAATTTTAAAAAAACCTGTTCCCTCCCCCTGCTCACCAACCCACCCTCTCCTGCTTCCTGGTCCTGTTATTCCCCTACACTGGGGCATAGAACCTTCACAGGACCAAGGGCCTCTCCTCGCATTGACGATTGACTAGGCCATCCTCTGCTACATATGCACCTGAAGCCATGAGTCCCACCATGTGTACTCTTTGGTTGGAGGTTTAGTCCCTGGGAGCTCTGAGGGTACTAGATAGTTCATATTGTTGTTCGTCCTAAGGGGCTGCAAACCCTTCAGCTTCTTCAGTCCTTTCTCTAGCCCCTTCATTGGGGACCCTGTGCTCAGTCCAATGGATAGCTGTGAGCTTCTACTTCTGTATTAGTCGGGCACTGGCAGAGCCTCTCAGGAGACAGCTATCTCAGGCTCCTGTCCTCCATCCCTTCTTGACATCCACAAAAGTGTCTGGATTTGATTATTGAATATGGGAAGGATTCCCAGGTAGAGTAGTCTCTGGATTGTCCTTCTTTCAATCTCTGCTCCATAGTTTGTCTCTGCAGCTCCTTCCATGGGTATTTTGTTCCCCCTTTTAAGAAGGAACAAGTGGCCCAAGATCAGAGGTGAGGAGGAACCAACATCTGTCCCAACACTAGGAGTAACAGACCAGCGGAACCAGGCACACAGGAACTGCGCCAACCCAGTGACTCAGGTTCCTTCAGGTCTCTCTAGGCTGGTGTCCTGAGCAGACCTTGGGCACAAGCTCCACAGCCAGTCTCACAACACACAGAGGAGCTGCTGCACTCCCAGGTGCTATAACAAGCCCAGGATCACAGGATCACAGAATCACAGGATCCCAAAGACAGCTTGACACTGAGGAGTTCTGACACAACCAGGATCACAGGAAGAACAGGCTCCAGTCAGATATAGCAAGGGCAAGTAGCACTAGAGATAACCAGATGTCAGGGGGGCGGGGAAGCATAAGAAAGTAAACAACACAAACCAAGGTCACATGGCATCATCAGAGCCCTCTCCCACCATAGCAAGTCCTGGGCACACCATTACACCGGAAAAGCAAGATTCAGATATAAAATCATTTCTCATGGTGATGATATAGGACCTTAAGAAAGACATAAATAGCACCCTCAAAGAAATACAGGAGAACACAGATAAAGAGCTAGAAATCCTTCAAGAGGAAACAAAAATCCCTTAAAGAACTACAGGAAAACACAATCAAACAGGTGGAGGAAATGAGCAAAACCATTCAGAATCTAAAAATTGAAATAGAAACAATAAAGAAATCAGAAAGAGAG
>NW_022196897.1:122081601-122082077 GCF_008632895.1 Mastomys coucha
ACAAGAGATAGAAGAGAGAATCTCAGGGGCAGAAGACACCATAGAAAACATTGACACAACAGTCAATGGAAATGCAAAAAGCAAAAAGCACCTAATCCAAAACATCCAGGAAATCCAGGACTCAATGAGAAGACCAAACCTAAGGATAATAGGTATAGAAGAGAGTGAAGACTCCCAAGGTAATGGGCCAGTAAATATCTTCAACAAAGTTATAGAAGAAAACTTCCCAGCCTAAAGAAAGAGATGCCCATGAACATACAAGAAGCCTACAGAACTCTATTTAGACTGGACCAGAAAAGAAATTCCTCCTGTCACATAAAAATCAAAACACCAAATGCACTAAACAAAGAAAGAATTTTAAATGTAGTAAGGGAAAAAGGTCAAGTAACATATAAAGGCAGGCCTATCCACCAGACTTCTCACCAGAGACTATGAAAGCTAGAAGACCCTGGGCAGATGTCATACAGACCCTACAA
>NW_022196897.1:122082422-122095189 GCF_008632895.1 Mastomys coucha
GGTTTTCAGAACAGCTTATATATTTCAAAAGTATTTATATACCCAAAAGAAACACAGACAATTAACTAAGAAGGTTGCTTGAAAGAGAACAACAAAGAGTGAGACTGAATGCTTTGCTTGACATTTGTAGCTCTTGTATCAAGTTTGAAGAAGAGGACTTTATAAGTTACTCTTTCTCTGAGATGAATGCCTTTCCAAATTATCACAGCTAATGAACCAAATTCTTACCCTCACCTAATGTCTGTGCCTCCCTCCAAGCAGAACCATTATTCATTGAAACTGTTGGTTAATGACTTTATGGATAGACCATCTTAATACATACACCATTTTTTTGGGGGGGAGGCTTTTTCGAGACAGGGTTTCTCTGTATAGCTCTGGCTGTCCTGGAACTCACTCTGTAGACCAGGCTGGCCTCGAACTCAGAAATCTTCCTGCCTCTGCCTCCCAAGTGCTGGGATTAAAGGCATGCGCCACCACTGCCCTGATACATACACCTTTTCTTAAATGAATGTAACCTGTTCTCTATGGGCTGAGAATAAAGTCACTCACTCAAGTCAAATAACTTTGACCATAGCAGGAAGTCTGAATCCAAAAATCATGCTTACAATTCATTCCTTGGCACAGCAGAACTGTCAATTCTCAGCTTAGCTACAATGCAGGTAAAATCCTTTGGTGATGTGAGGGTCATTAAAGTACAGCCTTATTACAATGAAATCCAATGTCTAAAACTTGTTCTTATTTTGGGCTTGTACCACAGTAAGAGCCAAGATTTTAAACTCTACTAAATAAAAAACAAACAAAAAGACTTTATATATTTATGTTTATTTAAGAAAATACTAGTAGTGATATATTATTTTGAAGTATACAGTTAATATGTTTGGAGTTATTTAAATTTTATATTGGGAAAAATGTATTTTCACTATTGCTGTAGATGAACATCTACATAAAACTGTTAAATTGATTGTTGTTTTAGATCAAACAACTTTTATAATGCTCATTTTTATTGTTATAATATTTTATAAAGTTTAAAGAATATGACAAAAAAGATATTGTAGGTATTGAAGGGGGTCTCTGGGAGGAGTTGGGGTACAAAAGGGGAACAATAATATGATTTAATTCTATTTACTTAAAATATGTTCTTAAATGTTAACGAATTCAGATAAATTGAAATCATGTAACTGTTCTCATCAGTATGCAATAAAAGTTAAAAAAAAAAGAAGGAACAAAGTATGCACACTTTGGTCTTCCATCTTCTTGAGTTTCTCATGGTTTGTGTATTGAACTTTGTGTATTCCAATCTTCTGTGCTAATATCCACTTATCAGAGAATGTATACCATGTGTATTCTTTTGTGATTGGGATTGGGTTACCTCACTCAGGATGATATTCTCCAGAGCCATCCATTTCCCTAAGAATTTCATAAATTCATTTCAGTATGCCCCATTGTGTAGATGTACCAAATTTTCTGTATCCATTCCTCTGCTGAGGGACATCTGGGTTGTTTCCAGTTTCTGGCTTAAGCCTGTCCATATTGCCCTGTCTATCACTGTCCTTGCTCAGCTTATTTAGGCAATCATGCTGATGAAATTTGATGGGTACAGCTTCAGACATTACGAGGAGACAATCTCATAGAAAACTCCTGACCCTCTGGCTTGATGGTCTTTCTTCTGATTGGTCAAGCCTATGATACTTTCTTTCCACTGTGTTTTTTACCTTTGACTCACTGAAGTTTTCATTTTCAACATTACTATTCTATTAACCTGTTTCCTTCTGAGTTTCATTTTCATTTTGTTGACTTTCTCATCCATTTGGGTGCATTTTTTCCTCAATAACTGTAGAGGATGTGGAAGTCAACCTTGTGAAGAAAAAAGTAGGATAAAGAGTGAGTCGCTACAGGCTCCTGTAACACCCTGAAGAGTTCTGATCTGCCTGTCATACAAGCATTAAATCTAAGAAGGCTCCAGAACACTTCACGGAAGTCTTAACAGGTGACAATCCTCCATCCTGCCACCCCCACCCCCACCCTGCTCCTTTTGAGTTACCTCATCAAGCAAGGTTTTCATTGGAGGATGGTAATGGTGTGGTGAGATTTATGGTTTAGGGGCTTGGGATTGGCTCAGACACTGTATATAAGCTTAAGTGCTGGGCAATAAACTCATATCTGTACCCTGATACTGATCTCTGGAGTTGGATTTCTTGGGATTCATCACATGATTCCATTGCTTCTCACCCACCAATCCTCGGTCTTGTTCTCACAAATTACCATATTCTAGATTCAACTTATCTGTATGATCTTTCCGTTCATACAGAAGGAAAAAAATTAATGTTAGAAAAGTGAGGAAACTGTTTAGTTTTTCTATATTATGTTGCCTGTAGGTTGACTGTAGGGCATTTTCTTTATCAGTGATTGATGTGGGAGGGGCCCAGTTCATGGTGCTTCTGGATATCCCTGGACAGGTTGTACTGGGTTGTTTAAGAAAGCTGAGCAAGCAAGCCATGTGGGAGCCGACCAGTAAAATCATCTCCCTGTGGCCTCTGCTTAAGCTTCTGCTTCCAGGATCCTGCTTTGAGTTGATGTGATGACTATAATTACTAGGTTTATGTAAGCCACATAAACCCTATCCTCACCAACTTGCTTTAGTCATAATGTTCTATTGTAACAATAGAAACTCTAAGAAACTTTGTAATGATTTATAATTATATTGTTTACTTGACTATTATTATCTACCCATACCACTGAATAATTATACTTATGGAGATAAGAAATATGATTTTCTTGTTTTCTGTCATATTACTAATACATAGTGCATATATGATGATTTCTTCTATTGAAAGGATAACATCCATGTCAAAGTTCTTGAATTGATTCACTCTTACCTTTTACCTCACCCTTGACATACTGTTCATTCTATTTAGGTATACAATCTTTAGGACATTGTTATGGGTTAGATGTGGTCTGTCCTTCAAAACTGTTCTTGTATTGAAGGGCTGCTTTCCCACAGGGGGTACTCTTTGGGGGAGACTCTAGAAACCTTAGGAGGTGATGCTTAAGCAGTGTGACATAGGTCCTAGGTAAAATTCTTGAGGACTAGATCTTTTGCAGGGATACTCTCTGGTTTTCCTGTTTCCTATCTATAATTAGAGGAACAGCCTTTTCTTCCCAGTTGCTGCTGTGACCACCATAATATTATGCTGTGCTGCAGAGGCTTTATGGGACCAGCCATGATGGAATGAGACTTATTAAACTGTAAGCTTACCATAAATTCTTCTCCCCTTAAGTTTATTTTTTATCAGATATTTGATTACAAGAACAACAAATCTAACACACATATCAATTAAGAGGCTTGGGGACCAAATTTAAACCAAGTATATAGTTAAGTACCGTTTATTTAACATCGAGTATGTGTTAACATGATTCTAAGTTCTTCATGGATTTACTTTTTAGATCTCACAACATGCCTAGGAGATTGACAGTGTCTATGTTCTCATTTTGTAGGTAAGAAAGCAAAACAGTAGAGAGGTTAAGCAGTTTTTTAGTGGATGACTGGTATTAATAATAATAGATATCAGCTAGTATTACTAGCTAATAGGACACACTTAGTGATCACTTAAAAATCCAATTAAAAATGTCACCAATTGCTCTTGCTGTTTGTTGTCAATTAGTTTGATTTGTCACTGCTCAATGAATTCTGGGTGGTTTAGCATGTGTATTCATCATGGCCCCAAGCTGAAGAGATAGAAGTGACTCAGGAAGTACATTTCTCATAAGAAATCATTGAGACAAAATAAGGCCTCTATGTGGGCTTCAGTTCGCATATGATCCACAGAATCATATTGGCCCAAGCAAATCACATGGCCAACTCTAACATAATAGATTAATGCAGCACATTTTACTCATAGTGGGAGAGAAAGGGGTAATAAATAATTTACTGAAAATCACCAGAATGACCGCATTGATATTTATAATGTACTAAAATATATTGTAAATACATTGTGTTCTTGGTACCAGTTAAGCATAAATGTTAATAGAAGGCTTAATTTTCATAAATATAGGAAAAGAAATACAATAACCTTGAGTGTTTGGTTGTAAGAAACCTTGTACAAGACAACTCAGTATACCCTTTCAAGGAACAAGCTCACACAGATGCTGAGCAACTTGAAAACCCCTGGTAACTGCAGCCACATTTTCTATCTCTCAGTGACTATGGAATTCTAGTCCCATATACTCAATTTTCATTTTTCTGTAGAAATTCTTCTTTTACACTTTGTTCATAGTCTACATTGAGAACTGCATTCTAAAATAACAAGAATTTATACCTCTGCCACCCAAAATTTTATTATCTCAGCAAGAACTATGCATGGGTTACCTTAGACTATATGTTTACTCCTGTATTAAACATTTGTACTGAAGGATGACATAGGGAGATGAGATTACTTTGTATCCTGGGACTGATCTTATGAATATAGTCAGTTCTCTAAATTGGACTGTAGAAATAGAACAGGCATAAAACCTCTCAATACAGTTCTTGTTGAAGTGCAGCATATTTACAGAAATGCTCATGAATCGTAAAATTGTCAGTCTGTTAACTTTGTTATTGATATAAACAGAGCTTAACTTTTAAAAAGACTAAAACACCTTTAGATTGTATTACAAATAAGAAAGAGCTAAAGGAAACACACAGAAGCCAATGTGGAAATTTTTCTGAAATGAAACAATAAAATCCTGAGAAAGAAAATCTGACTACAGAAATAAAACATGACACTGGATAGTGTGTAGCCTGAGAGTGCTCTGAAGGAGAGAAGGCATTGCCGAGAGAAATAAAAATATGGCCCAGGGAACCAAAAGCAACATTGGGAGGAACTCATGAGAGGTGACAGTATTTTCCGGCCATTACCTGAGGGAGCTTCAAAGGACTGCAAGAATTATGATGTGGAACTTGTATAGAATCCTGATGGCAAACAAAGGTGAACTCAAGCAGGCAGTTGGTGAGTACCCACTCATAACCAGGCACAGAAAGCCCTATCCATCCCCAAATCATCCCACAAAATACAGACAGAGACCTCTGACTAGGGAATAATAGCAGATAGTCAGTTACAGTAAGAGAGTTCTCATTTGGCAAGATACGGTGCCTTTAACTTGTTTGAACTGTGGAGATTGGAAAAAAGATAACTCATAGTAAGGGAGGGAAAAAAAATGCCATTCCAATGAGAAGAATTACTGTCTCAGTGTAAAGTAACTTACAGTTCATGTTCTGACTTACTTTCATTTTTATTATTATTTATATTTTTAGATTATTATTTGTACTTTTCTTAGACTAGTTTCTGGTAACGGTACTTCATTAGTTACTTTTCTATTACTAGGATAAAACACAATGACCAGGAATAATATAAGGAAAAAAGGTTTTATCTTGGCTTATGATTCTACAGGGATAGATTCCACACGACAGGGAAAGCATGGCATGACATGGGAAGCTAGGTGGTGGAGCAGGAGTAGGAAGCTCAAGGTCCATACTTTTATCAGTGGGAGCCAATCTTCCAAGAAAATACAGCAGTGTTAGCAATGTTTTGTGGTGTGTAAACAATGTGATGTTTACACACCACAAGAGTCACAAATGTAACACAGGTAAACAGGGCCAGAAACACAGGTTCATTACATATTTGCATTTGAGTTAGTCTCTTGTCATTTCAGATCACATTTGTGATCTCCTCTAACATTTGTTTTCACAACCCCATGGGACACATAATTTAAGAAACTGGTTTTAAACCAACAACTTTATTTCCTTCATGAAGCTTTGGTTTTAACAGAGTTCAACAGGGATAGCTTACTCAAGCTTTCTTGTCATTGGGATAATTTAAAGTGACGTTCATATATGGAAGTCACCTATCTGCTAGGACATCAGCTAAACACTTGCACATTGATCTGCACATGACTGTGACTTCTCCTGGCATGACAGCCAGGCTGTAAGCTGAACATCCTGAAAGAAAAGGCAGACACTTTGTACCTTGTATGAACTACCCTATACAAAGCACACAAGACCACTACTCATACACACTACCAATGGAGAATGCATGAGGGAGACATACATGGAGATTATCTAGGCTCAAGAGAAGGGAAACAGTCTTGTTCTTTGGGTGAGGAATGACAAAATCTGTGGGTATAGACTGGAGTAGAAATGCTTGTATGATTTTTTTTAAATCCCCATTCATTCTTCCATTTCCCCAATGGAGACTTTTCTGGAACTTGTTTTTTTTTTTTCCAATTACTGTTGGGTTTGTGATTTTGTTGTTGTTGTTGTTGTTTAATTACAATTGGAGCCTTATACTATGCCCAAATCCCATGATTTGAAAATTAAATTGCACATTTGGTACAATGTGTTTCAAAAACATTTCCTAAAAGAGAATTTCTAAATAAAGATAAATGGCTATTATGGTCTCTTCCAAACAGGCATTCACAGAAAAGTGGTGATTTCCCAGATAATTTACAATCATGTGTTGACCCTGAACAGGGAACTCAGATTTTCCTCCATTAAGGGGAGGCATGATGTCCTTATCATTTCTAGTGCTTTTCAAGAACAAAATAAAACAAAAAATAGTTCAAAAAAAGCATGGGTCCATCAAAGGGAGAAGCCAAGTTGTTGCTTGAGTAATATTTGAATGCTGTGCACAGTTTTCTTGATGGCAAAAATAATTTACTAATGAAATGCTTTTATTAAGTTGCCTTCACTGAAGAGGTTCTGTGTGTTTTTTTCACCAGCCTGCTATAATTAAAAGCACCAATAAACAAATCCTTTCTATTTAGATTGAAAACCAACAATTAAGCATGCCCGTCTATAAATAGGAGGTAGCTTCACATCTA
Source organism: Mastomys coucha (assembly GCF_008632895.1). NCBI lineage: Eukaryota > Metazoa > Chordata > Mammalia > Rodentia > Muridae > Mastomys > Mastomys coucha. Next base: position 122,089,278 of record NW_022196897.1, read on the forward strand.
TGGCTCAAGGAAGCACATTAAAAATATTAGGTTCAGTGCCCCCAATTTATTCTACAGGACAAACCAATAAATTGTCAAACTACAATCTTAAAAATAACATTTTCATACAAGATGTAAATAGGTAAATTATGTGTCATTCTAGATAAGGACTGAGATAGCTGAAGCTGAAGAATTGGCATATACCTTTGAAATCTAAGTATATTGTCTTCTCTATCTTTTGAAAAATTATTTTTCCATTAACAAGTTATAGTTTGCCTTGGCCAACTATCAAAGCTAGCTCTCTTTTCTTAGGAGGTATGAAAGAAAATGATGGATTTAAGAAATTGAGTAGAGAAGGTAGAAAATATAAAATTCTTTCTCAGAATTCCTATTAATACAAATATATAAAGAACTCAACAAGATAGACATCAACAAACCAAATAACCCAATTCAAAATGAGTACAGAGCTAAACAGAGAATTCACAACAGAAAAATCTCTAATGCCCGAGAAGCACTTAGCAAAATGTCTTTAGTCATCAGGGAAATACAGATCAAAATGACTCTGAGATTCCATCTTATATTTGTCAGCATGACTAAGATAAAAAACTCAAGTAACAGTACATTCTGGTGAGGATGTGAAGCAAGGAGAACACTCCTCCATTCCTGGTAGGAGTACAAACTTATACAACTACTTTGGAAATCAATTTGGTAGTTTCTCAGAAAATTTGGGAATAGTTTTACCTCAAGACTCAGATGTACCACTTATAGGAATATACCCAAAAGATACCCCAGTATACCACAAGTACATTTGCTCAACTAAGTTCATAGCAGCTTTATTCATAATAGTCAGAAACTGGAAACAACCTAGATGCCTAACAACTGAAGAATGGATAAAGAAAATGTAGTACATCTACACAGTGGAATACTATTTAGCTATTAAAAACAAAGACATAAAATTTGCAGGCAAATGGATGGAACAAGAAAATACCATCCTGAGATAGGTAAGCCAAACTCAGAAAGACATGTATGGTATGTACTCACTTATAATTTGACAATAGCCATAAAGTGCAGGAAAGCCATGCTACAATCCAGAAATCCAAAGAAACTATGTACTAAAGAGGGCCCAAGGGAGGATATGTGGTTCTCACTGAGAAGGGGAAACAAAATATTCTTTAGAGGTGGATGGAGAGAGAGAACTAGGTGAAAGAGTAGTGGGGAGCCAGAAAGGTCAGGGATACCACAAAAAGACCTACAAGTCAACTAACCTGGGTCTGTGGGGGCTCACAGAGACTGAACCACTAACCAAAGAACATGCAGGGTCTGTACCTAGGCCCTCCACATTTTGTAGTAGATGTGCACCTTGATCTTCATGTGGGTCCCCTAACAATTGCAGCAGGGGCTGTCTTTGACTATGTTGCTTGCCATTGGATCTCCTTCCCCTACCTGGACTGCCTGGTTGGACTCAGTAGGAGAGGAGGTTCTTAGTCCTGCTGAGATTGGATGTCCCAGGGTGGGGTCATACCCAAAGGGAGGGGATAATAGGTGGATAGGGTCTGTAAGGATGGGACTGGGAAGAGAGGAAGGAAGGGGCTGTGATTGGGATGTAATGTGAATTAAAAAATTAGGAAAAAAAGATTTCTTTTAGTACAAGTAAAGAAACCAAGATACAGGCAAAAGATGTTGGGCATTCAGTGTTGAATATGTTTGAGTTAGCAAGTCTTTCATTTCATCTATAGCCAGATAATGAGTTTTCAGTATTCATTAAACCACCTCCTCTTCTGCAAGCAAAACTGCTCAAGGCCAGGTCTATCTAACCACAGAACTGGGCCATGGCAGAGCTAGAATTCTGCAGTCTTTATGACTTAATGTATGAATAATTGAATGAAAATATTTTTTTTAATTTTTTGTTATTTTCAATATAAAAGAAAGCTGAGATCAATGAGCTCTAAATAATAATAATAATAATAATAATAATAATAATAATAATAATAATATAAAATTCATAGGGTTCAATATTTCAAGTAAAGGATAAATTTCCCAAGGTGGTGAGATTTTTCTCATCTAGAAATGTGGATCTCTTTTGCTCCATGCAGTTTTTGTAGTTTCCAAAGAGTGGGTATCTAAAAATGCCTTAGACCGTTGCAGCTTTGAAAATATGTGTATCCTCGCGGTATTTTGTACATGTCCTGTGTCTCCCAACGACTTACTAACTTCTTACAACATCCTTTTGGTGATGTGCTGGATATTTTCTGTCACATCCTTTCAACCTTCTCCTCTCAACTGTGTCCAGGAGGCCGATTTGTGTGTGTTCATTAATGATACCTAAGACTTCCATTTGAGTTTGGTTTTTGGAGACACAAATGAAGACTTGACAGAAGAAGAAGAATGAACTTAAGTTTCATTCTCCCTACTTTATTTCCTGAAGAGTGAAGGACAATTCTAAACCAAGGTAAATCCAGATTAGCCAAGCTCCAGAGATATAAGTGGAAATCATGACTGTTGGATTAAGCCCATCAGCTTTCAGGAATGAGTTTTATAATACACCCATAGCTTTCTAATATAAAATATAATGCCTAAAGGGAAGGATTTAAAAACAGAATTTCACCCAAAATTAGAAATTAAAAATATCTTAACAAGAACATGGATGTGATACCAAACATCAATTGGGACTGAGCTGGTGGAGTCAGTTCCAGATACAGAAGCAACTGCAAATGGTTAGGTTCTTGCAGGGTGAGAAAACTAGATGTACGCATGGGAAGTAAGAGGCTCACTCACTGCAGGCACTAAAGCACAACTGAAGTTCTCTTCTCCATTACAGAGTGCTCAAATAAACTCCCATGACTAATGGCTTAACTGTTATTTATTCAAAACCAGATCAGATAGCATGGAATATGAACAAAGAAATAAATCTTTCACCCTGGACTGAGTTCTAATTGCTGGTAGATGAACACGTGAAACTCCAGTATCAATACAGATTAGGAAAGCTGAGATATCCATATAAACCTGTTTTTGTACTAATATTCTTCCAAAGGAGTGGAAGAATAAATTAAATATAAATTTGTAAGACAATGAAACATACAGGTAGATAATAAGAATCATTGACACACAACTAACCAGAGACACTATTCAGTAACAAATACCAAACCAGACAGAGAAATAATGTTGGGAACGGTGACAGAATGAATATATTGAAATGAATTAAAGAAAGCAACAAAATAGTAATCCTGACAGAACTTCGCTAAATGAAAAGAATGAATCTGACAGAAGAAAAAATATCTTAAGAGCAAGGGTTAAATAGAAAGAAGAGATTAAAATCATTCATCCAGAATTGAGATCTATGCATGGATGAACTTGATTTATTGTTGGCTATTTATTTACTGTTGACTATTGATAAATTTGATTTACTGTTAGCTATTCTATCTTCTTCCATAGGAAAATAGAGTCCAAGTACATAGGTATCAAATTAAGGCTGCAGATGGGGACATGTCCCATGACTGACATAGGGTAGTGTGGTTTTGAGTTAATTGGAAGGAAGCCAAATATATTAAATAAATTCTAAGAATTTTTATGCTTAAGTAAACATTAAAATTTGAAACTTCCAGTCAGGAAGACAAAAAGAAGAAGAGGAGGAAGAGGAAAAAGAGAAGGAGGAGGGGGAGGGGAAAGAAAAGCTAAATAAAGAACATGAAAACATGTAACATAAAATAAGCCCAAATAAAACAATAATCAAAATACACATTTTTTGACCATTTCTGTAGGAAGATTACCAGCCTAGATTTTTCAACATGCTAACATGGTTTTCAATGGCTGTACCTAAAATATAATGAGTCAAAAATGTTGAAACTAAGGAAATGGAAAATGAATAGTAAGCTAATCTTATTAATATGGTAATTTAAATATCCAATGACATTGAATTCAGGCCAAACAACATAAAAAGAGACATTATGTAATAATGAAAAGAAGAGCCCTGTATTTGAATGGCTAACACTCTGGCTTGAAATATAAAGAAAAAACTTACAAAATTATGAGATAAAATTGAAAATTCTACCATTTCATTCAAGGTTTCAAAATATCTACATGAAATACCAGTGTAGTCAGAAGAAAACACCCATTTCTACTCTAAAAGCATACAAACATTAAAGCTATTTTATAGCTAATAACAGGATGCAAAGGTGTATACTGATTTTATCCAGGGTTACAAAGTTTCTCTGAGTCAGATACAGGATGAAAACTCCCAGCTCCTATGGCTAAGCCCATGCCTGTTCCACCTTACAATAACCTAGAAATGAGACGTTCTGCATTTCTAGACATGGGCAGGCATCTTTAGGTCCATGGAATAATCCTAATGAGACAACATATCTGTCACTATCATGTTCATATTTTCTGGGTCTCAGTTGTCTTTTCAATAAGCTTTTCCACATCTTTGTGTATCTTGTTGCTAATTATCCATCTTTGATTCTATTTGAAGAAGCACTCTTGATTCCCCTGGGGTAGCTGACCAAAGTTCTTACCTTTTATATCTTTATTGTGATTTGGAACTGAACTGTTCTTCAAACTCCATATCCTAAGGGCATGGTCATGAACCTATTACACTACTAAGGGATGATGTTAAACCTTTAGTAGATAGTGCCTATTAACAAGAAGGGAGGTCACAAGGGTATGGCTTAAAGACACAAGAACCCTGCCCCCTTTGATCTCTCCCATCCTTACTTAGGGAATCATTCTACTACATTCTCTCACCATTATGCTCAGTTTTACCACAAGCCACAGGCTGCAGGACAAATTGGATGTGTATTAAAATCAGTTTCAGATATCCATAGAGTCTGAACGCGTGCTCAAGTAGTCTTTATTTGCAGACTGGGTGGTATGGGAAAAATGAAAGCTCAGATTCTTCACCTTGGAGTTGTTGCAAAGCCTAAACTGTAATCTTTGCTCCTAAGTTTGCCTGGGGACCTGGCTGAGGCTGAAATTCTGCTGGGGATCTTTTTATCTGTGTTCTATGCCTAGTTTCTCCCAAGAATATATTCTCAATAGTTTCCAGTTATACCTGAGCTCTTAACTTTAGAGATTTGCATCTGTTATGTAAGTTTCCTCTGAGACTGAAACATTCCATCCTTCAGGATTCTCCTCCAACAAGGAGCCCCTTCCTCCATTAGCTCAAGTCCCTGAAACTGACCAGACTCTCTAGCTGCCCCTTCCTGCCAGAGTAAGCTATAAAAGCAGAAAGTTCTCAAAAGAGCAAAGCTGAGTTACAAAGAAGACTCATTCCAGACCAGCTGCCAGGAAGAGAAGTAGAAATCAGCTGAGCTGCCTGGAAGAACTTTACGTCAGAGTCACTTGAAAAGGACATTCTACAACCTATTGAGCTGCGTACAGGTGGTGCAATATGTTCCAGGTTCCAAGCATTTATTTGTTGTTACCCATGCTAGGGTGGGCTTTGGTGATGTAACTGTCTTTGAGTCTTCTGATCCTGTAATCCCCTTAAACATACTCCTATAAATAACCCCCAATAAGTCATCATTTACCAAGATGAACTTTGATGTGCAGCATCTCCCTAGGAAAAGCTTCTGTCACACAGCAGCATCTGGACCACACTAACATGAATTAAAAAGAATAAAGAAAGTAGAACATGGAGCTAGGGAAAGCATAGTTTGGTGGTTGAGATGATTTTTCTGTTCTGTCTTTGGAGACTTCCAGTTTTACTGGGCACTGGAAATTATATGTATGGAATGTCTGCAAGCATGGTAGAAACAAACCTTCTACTGCAAAAGTAGACTTTGGGTAGAATTTTAACTGAACGGCTTTCTGTCCTCAGCAGAAACTCTCTATCTAATTCTAGATCAACACTAGGCAACTCCAGAAAATTCTTAGTTTCCAGTTCTTTAGTGTGCCGTTCTCTCTCATTCCTCCTCCTCCTCCTCCACCTCCTCCTC
>NW_022196897.1:122095382-122151829 GCF_008632895.1 Mastomys coucha
ACCTCCTCCACTTTCTCCTCTTCCTCCTCCTCCTCTTCCTCCTCCTCCTGTTCCTTCTCTCCCTCTTCCTCTTCTTCCTCCTCCTCCTCCTCTTCTTCCTCTTCTTCCTGGTCCTTCTCTTCTTTTCCTCTTTGTCCTCTTCTTGCCCCTCCTCCACTTTTACTCATTTTCACCCTCTATCAAGATAGTCTTCCATTTTATGTGCCTTTGGCACTAAACATGCAAAGAAAACTTTCTCTGGGCCATAGGTCATCATGCAAGCAACTGCTTAGATTTCACAGTTGGTTTGGGGCATTTTTCTTATTACCTTTTTGCTTGTTTTTCTGTTGTGGGATTTCATTCTGTAAACATTATATACTTGAGTTAACCTCAAATTTATGGGCTTGCACCACCACACTCTAATGATTTATCATATACATATATGTATGTATGTCATCATTCCCTTTGTCTGAGAAGGTGTTGCCACTCAGCCACCCCTCTTCCTCACAATTTACGCATTTTTTAGTCTTTACCTTGTATCCTTCTTTGTTGGGTCTTATGCAGAAATTGAAGACCAACCTACGTAAAGGAAAAAAATCCCATTGCCTACTTTGGTTTATAAGGATAATCATATAGTAAAATAGTTGCTATTTCTTCAGGGCATGCTGCATGCAATTTTGCAGATTAAAACAAAAACAAACAAACAAACAAAAAACCAAGGCTCTACTCTGAAGATTAATGTCCTTAGACTCTCATGACTAATAACTGCATAAGCCTCACTACAAACAGATGAAAGATAAGGTGAGTCAGACATGAGCTCAGACCTCCTAGGTGACACACACACACACAAACCCCACAATCCTTCCTACACTAGATTTACTGGCCCTGGTTTTAGCACTGGAAAACCTTGTACTCCTCCACCCCTGCCCTGATTAGATTAGAACTTAAGGCACTAATACCCATCTTTAGCCTGCTTATTTCCCTTACAGATCATACCTGATACTCAACATATTCTCAGACTCACAAGCTGTCATTTTCCCCAAAGACAGAGGTGAGGATTCTTCCCTAAATGTGTGTTTCTTAGGCTTTGAAGTCATGCCTTCCCTCTCTCTGCTGAAACATATTCCCCAGAATTAGAGCCCAAGACAGGGAAAATCTGAAACACATGAATTATTGAGAAACAACACTTAATAGCACATCTAATAGAGGGGAAAGGGGAATAAAGTAGGAAATGTAGGGCAAGAGTCATGTGACTAATGTGTGCCAAGGTAAAATCTAAACTTGTTCTCATCCAGAAAAGATACTACAGTATAAGTCATAACTCACACTGTCGCCCCTGTGGTGTATACCTCAAGGCAAAGGAGGTGACATTTTGTCTCTCTGTATCAGTTACTCATTCCTATAGGTTTGGATGGGGAAGTGTAGGGATAGTGATTTGCTAGGCATCAACTTAGGTCCCTTTGAGGGTCTCCATCAGCCTTTAGAAATCAACATTTACTCAACTATTTATTACCATCAAAACCCTGGGTTCTAAACACAGAGTATGAGGTGGAGGAGAACATCAGCATTCAGCTTCCCTTTTTTTCCCCTGATTCTGGTCTCTGCCAGCTCCCCACCATCCTGGAGTCCCTCATATCCAACCACAGATACTTTATATTTTCTTACAAGCAGAATCAACCACATGGGCGCCTAACCCTTTATTAGTCTTCTAAATCTTTGTTGACAGTTACCAAGACTCCCCAGGTGCAGCACAAAAGTCAACAAGGAAATAAAACAGCAGCTGGTTTATTCCATGGGGATAAAACTCCCTGCTTGAGTAGCAGCTGGGTATGTGCCCACAAACCTCAGGGCACTGCTAGTCCCAAGGGCTCAATGAAGCTTCCATTTTAATCTCCTTTCCCAGCCTGTCTGTGTACACAACACTTCACATCTTTCAGCTCCTTTGTACCATGATGCCTTAGAGAGCTACAGCAAAAAGTGAGCAATGAAGCTGTTCTACCAACTTTTGACAGCCTGGAAGGCAGACATTTGATCCAACTGCTTCCTGCTACCTCCAACAATCTCTTGGCAAGGTTACTAACATCTCTTTCTAGTGTTTCCTTATTCTAAGGCTCATATCATCTGATATTAAACCCAAAATTATTTTCATTGTATGAACTTAAAATCTTATTGTAGTAATCCCAATAAAACTCTCTACCCTATCTTATCATAAACTAAGAAGTATTCAAAGGAAGCCATGCAGAGGGCCTGAGACAAATATTCCTGCCACTGACGCTCCTGAGACATCGAGTGTGATGTCTCAAACCACGTGTTCATGGCAGAAAGGTTAGCTATCCTATGAGGGTGACAGCTTTGGGTCCTATTTGTTAAAACTGGATCTAACAAGTCATTGCTGGGTGATCCAAAGAAGGAAGAGACTTAAGATCTCTTGCATCAAAAATCTCCTGTCAAAGAATGGTACCTAATACATAATTGTTGTGAGCATGAGAATAAGTAATCTCTTCATTGTGGCATTACAAAACATTAGTTCTAATTCGCATTCCATCCAATGAAAATTCTTTTGGATGGTAAGATGTAGGTGTCTTTATCTCTGACATCCCATTCTAGTTCATTAAAATCCTATCCATTAGGCAGATATGTAGTAAAAGATGGAAACAGAAGAAACCTCATGAAAAAATGTATGTGGCATATTCTACTGAATAGTCACAGAGCCACAACTAGATAGAGGGGAGCCTTGAAAATGTAGTCTACTTGTGTACCCAGAAAAAAAATAAGAAATGGACTGGGAGCCAAACAGATAGGTTGAAGAATACTCGAGCCCCAAAATGGGATGAGCATTGTCTCCAGACTGAAAAACAAAAGATTTAGAGTAACCACAGCACGGAGAAGAATCCAAGAAAAAACAGACCTGGTTCCAAAGGCTGATGATATCTAGAAAACCTCTCTGTCCTATTGCTAGTATGTCCAAGAAGTACGCCTGTCTGATGAACACCCTGGAGACTGGTGATATCTAGAAAACCTCTCTGTTCTATTTCTAGAATGTCCAAGAAGTACGCCTGTCCGACGAACACCCGGGAGGACACAGTGTAGACAGAATTAAGACATAACTAAAAGAAACAGAGAAGTGTTCGGCCGAGGAGACAGTACACCCAATGAAAAGTGAGATAGTCAGATTGGGAAGATAGACAGGATATTGCGTAGAAATGAGTAGAACTCACATACACACAAAAAAAAAATCAAAGCAAAACAAAACCAAAAAAAAAGTGTTCAATCTGACCTTTAACCATGACAACAACCTTGCAGATCATAGAGAGCATAACCCTAGGTTAAAATTACTCCATAGAATCACCAAACCCTGGAACAACTACAGCAGTCAAAGAGAAGATCTTGGCATTATGTTAGAGTTAGGAATGTGAAATAAATTATTTCAAATTTATTTAGGGATCCAAAGTAGCATGATATTCTTGGAGAACTGTTTATTTGCACATGCCTACTCCAGAACAGAACAGGGTGGACTGTGTTGATCCATTTTCTATGCCTCCCTAGTCTGTCTGTCTGTCTCTCTTTCTTCCACTCTCTCCCTCCCTGCCCCGCCCATGTGTGGGTGGGTGTATGCATGTGTGTTTAATTCTATCTGCAAACACTATGTTTTTAAACCTTATATTAATGTCCTAGTGACATTAAACTGTTGTAAGTAGCTTATCTAAAGTACTCAGTACTTCTGTTGATGGCACATTAATCCAATCTTGCAGTGTATTATCGCAACAGCAACCTAAGCCAAGAAACAGCTCCTGTCCATCTTCATCTCACAGAAATGAGCAACCTGACCCTTGCCTCTAAAACCACATGCTTCCCTGGCCTCCATGTCTCTTCACAGAATTTGACAGGGCTTTCTCAGCTTGGATTTGACTGTGGTCTAGGGTATTTACCTATGTTTTCAATGTTTGATCAGTGTGCCTGCTCTGAGGTATATATAATTCTGTTTAATTAACTGAGTCATTTCCTTCTAGTCAGAGCTCACAATAGATGGCTCAACATGGAGTGGGTGTGTGCTATCACAGGTCATTCTGTCCTTGTCTCTCTGTGATTTGGTGTGCCCTACTGGATCTCCGGCTCTACTTGTGCTGTTTACTCTATCTTATACCTTGCTCCTATAGATTTCTGTGTAGCTCATTCTGGCACAATCGATAGGATCTAAATCCCAGTGCTTCCCAAAATTCTGTTTTGAATAGTTTTTATCTAATATACTAGGTACCTTTTTCACCTCCTCCACCTTCCTCTGCTTTCTTTCTGATCACAGTGTGTATCACTCTGCTATTGTAGAACTTATTTGTTGGCACTCATTATCTCCCTGTGCCCTGTGTGGACAAACTTTACAAGGGAGTCATTTTGTGTTATTCACTGTGATATGGCTGGGATCGTTGGGATCTTAATATTTGTTTGAATTGGCACTATGTTCTATCTGTTCTACTGCAATCTTTCCCTTAGGAATAAGGGAATAAAAAATTGACAGACACACATACAGAAAACCTGGCATCAGGCAATCTGTGCTATCCATAATGGAGTAGTACAAACGATGCATCAGCCTGTAAACTCAGCTTGTTTATTAAGTACTGCACAGAGGGAAGTTAGCTAGTCTTGGTGAGAGGTCTGTACAGGGGCGCATTCTGTCATCATCCACAAGGAGGAAGCTGCAGTTGCTCACTGTTGCACACTTTACTAATTCTGATCATGATTCCTAAGGGAAGGCATTGCCATTCCCACAGGTCTAAGGCATTGGTGTCCTTGATGTAACCATGCCCATGTCTGCCACTCATATTCATTGAGGACTTCTGCTCTTACATATCCACAAAAGGCTTCCTCACTCCTGAAACTGCCCCTGTTGGGTTTTTGCTTGAGCATTAGTCCCAGGTTATTAAGCTCAGCCCCGCTCACTCCCAAATCTAAAATCCTGCATTGATAGAGAGCTACATATTACCTGTGTGCTTTGGAACAATGTTTGTGGTTTTCTAACTTAGAATTTAAGTAATTTCAGGCTTTCAGAAACATTTGCTGTAGGTAGCTACCCTTAGGATTCTCTGCTTTCCTACAAAGTATATAAAGGTCCAAAGGGAGGTCAAACAGCTTTTAATTCAACTTTAGTTCATTTCAATAAGAACCAGGAATGTCACAAAGGGTTCTCTCAGTCTCCTGCTAGCTTTGTAATAAAAATGGACAGAATAGATTTCTACTCTGCTACTGTAACGCTTCCAGAAAGAAATGGTACACTTTCTACTCCACACTTCAAAGCTGCATCTGACTTGTTTGTTTTATGTAAACTAAGTTACCCAGCACAGCTCTCATAGAATATTGATTCTCAGTATGTATTGCATGAATGTCTGTTGAATGAACCCAGTGACCAGACACTGAAACATATTTGCTTTTTAACTGGTAGAGTCAGTTGTCAATCTTAAGAAAACGGCCCCAAAATTAGTGCTGTCAGAATAAATGCAGTTAAAATTATTGGACATAACTAAGAAGTAATAGGCTCAGACTAAAAATGGCTTTGCTGATTTTACAATTTAACTTAGCATTTTTTACTCAGTAAAATCCACCATGTAATAACAAGTCACTTCAATAACAGGCAGCTTCACTGCTCTGTTGTGTTATGTTGAAGGTGAAACCATTTAAGATTCAATAAGAGGTGTTAGGCCTTTCTCTCCCTCTTCCTCAAGCAATCTCCTTTTTCCAACACCTTCACAGGCTTCCCTGAGAAGCAGGCTTTTAAAATCCACTTCAGTGGGTTGGTGCATTCCACTGTGCTTTCTCCCTCTTTCCTGATTTAATAATGTGCATAGTAATTGCCACAGGGGCTGAGTGGTCCCCAAGAGTAGAGAGTGCTGGGTTCCATGTAGAAGATGCATGTATACTTTCACTTTACCTGCCACAGGAGCCTTGACAGAGTTTATAATTAAAGCCAGTGCTCACCTGGAAGACAAAGTTTGGGGGTAAGAATATTAGATTGTTTCACAGTCCCTTCAGAATACCTCATGGGTTATATTTCTAAATTCATAGTAAAGCTAATGTCTTTCACAGCTCTGACTGTTTCCATAGCATAAGCCTAAGCTGCCTCGCTCTCTGAAGTATTGCAATATCCCCAGTGTTAAAAGGGATCGCAGCTATTCAAAATAGGTCAGCCTGACCAGATGGAGGCCATTGCATTTGCATGGGGCATCTAAGCCTCTTTTCTAGCACATGATCCTCAGAGAAGCCAGTTTTCTTGCTATACCATGATAATCTCACCTCCTGAACACTATTTTCCATCAAGAGCAGGTCAGAATCAGAGCAGTATGACCAAGATAAGCTCCAAAGTCTGATTTCACATGGAGATGTGGGGCATGGTATGTAATACTATTGAAAGGCAAATAATGTTTGCAATCTTCAGGATAGTTTTAAGAGTGCCACACATGAGTTTATCCTCCTCCTAAACATAAGCTTTGCATTTCCATCATTTGAACCAATTAGGGGCCCAGTTATTGCCTAGATCAATCCATAACCTTGGCAGCAAAACTGGACATGTGGTTTCATCCAGGGAAACATCCCGAGGCTGGCATGTGTGTGTGTGTGTGTGTGTGTGTGTGTGTGTGTGTGTGTGTGTGCGCGTGTGTGTAAGTGGAGAACATGACACAGGGGGTTAGGGGACTAGCTATTTCAGTCCTAGCTAAAATCTTCCAGCCCAGGCACCATACACATGAGTGATAAAGCCTTCCAAACAACACTGTCCTACTGTAAACAGAGGCAGCCCCACCCAAGGCATCCAGATGACCCCAAATGACATTAACCTTAGAACTAAGCCACTGTTTTCTGAGGATATTGAGTCTATCAATAACTAAACAGAACAGGAGGTATATTACACATACGGTAATACTTGACTTGAATGATTTTCCTCTCTGCTAGGAATATGATTCTTGATGGGAAGTACTACCCTGAATGCACAGAGAAAAGGCGCTGTTTCACAAGACAGCAGTTATTGGATGGCTGTGAGCTATGGTTTGAGGTATAGTGAGTACAGCCTTCCTCAAGAGACTTCTCCAGTCTTAGCTTCTACCACGGTCATCATTCCGATAAGATTTGCAACCTTAGACATTTTTAGAACGTTAGAAATCTCCAATTCCAGGTTTCTAACTCTCAAGATGTTGAGAAGAGGCTGGGCAGTGGTGGCACACACCTTTAATCCCAGCCCTTGAGAGGCAGAGGCAGGCGGATTTCTGAGTTCGAGGCCAGCGTGGTCTACAGAGTGAGTTCCAGGACAGCCAGGGATACACAGAGAAACCCTGTCTCAAAAAAAAAGAGAGAGAGAGAGAGGGAGAGAGAGAGAGAGAGAGAGAGAGAGAGAGAGAGAGAGAGAGAGAGAGAGAGAGAGAGAGAGAAAAGAAAAGAAAAGGAAAAAGAAAAAGAAAAGAAAAGAAAAAGATTTTGAGAAGAGATGCCCAAGGAGATGAGACGCTAAGCATCACTGGTCTTAATTAGGGCTGCAATTGTCGTGATAAAAGAATGATGACCAAAAGCAACTTGGAGAGAAAGAATTTATTTCAGCTTACAGCTTTCAGGTCACACTCCATCACTGAGGGAAGTCAGGAAGGAATTCAAAGCAAAGTCTGGGCAGGAACTGAAGCAGAGTCCATGGAGAAAAGCTGCTCATCATGGAATACTCAGCTTGCTTTCTTATACAACCTGAACAGAGGTGGCACCTCCTTCCCTAGGCTGAGCCTAGGGAACATAACTCATTATTTTAAAAATTCACTACACACTTGCTTGTAGGCAAGCTGAGGGAGGTATTTTCTCAGTTGTGGTTCCTCTTCCCAGATAACTCTAGCTTGTGTCCAGTTGACAGAAACACAACCAAGACATCCTCTTACTCTGTTGTCAGGGGTTGAAATTCTTCCCCTCCTCAGAAGTAAACTATGTGGCCTAGTATGCTAATCAGCATAATGAGTTTCCTTGACACAACACAATTTAATTGGTATATGCCTGGGCATGTAATCAATGCTACACTAATCAACATAAATATTGAGACATCCACATGGAATGCTTGAGTGTATGTACGCAAGTCTTCTTTAGTAGATGAGAACTGAGAAGGATGATGTCCTCAAAGCCATTGCAGCCACTCTATGCTGAAGATGAAGAGGATCTGTGGATCCTGGAAACAAGTAGACCAAGGAGTGGTACAACTGAGAACAATTATCCCGATTATTTTTGAATATCCAACTTCAAGAATAGGTCAGCTACCTACTCTTGAAGTTGGATATTTCCTAGACTATTTTGTAACATTAAACAGGCAAACTTATTTTTGTTTGTTTAAGCACCTAGTTTTGTTTTCTTTCTTTTTTTTTTTTTAATCAGTGAGTGCTTTATGTTAGGCTTCTCTTGAACTTTTTATTTGAAAAGTAAAAAAGATTTCTGATGTTACAATTATGTTTGGGAAGAGTTGATACTAGTCCTGTTTGTCTACTGCCTTGGACATGTAACATAGTAAATGATGTGGTGGTGGTGGTGGTGGTGGTGGTGGTGGTTGTGGTGGTGATGTTGATGATGATAATCATGGTGATGTTGTTTAAAGGTTTTAAAGGCAGGATGCTCTGTATCCAAGTTTGACAAGAGGATTTATCCTGAAAATTTCTCTTCAGAGACTATACAAATCTTTTCTACAAGCTCTGAATATAAAAGCTCATTTAATCATTTCCGTGTTGGTTTAGGGTATACCATTATTATTCCCACTCACAAATTACAGAATTGAAATAAGGAGAGAATAAATAACATTCTCCAGGTTATACAACACAGAACCTTGCATTGTCTTCACCTATCTCCTCCACCAAACAAAGTAGAGGACCTTTTCATTAGCTCCTGTGTTCTGGGCTCTGTCTTGTGGCAGTACCTCTCCTCTTTCAGTCTGCAACCAAGAGAGATCCTGATTAATGTAAAGGAGAGAATTTTTGTCACTAGAGACTTAGCCCCACCAGCAGTTCTTGCAGTCCTAGGTATTCAGCTGAATCATCCTTGCTTTATCCTTCCTGAGAATTTGGAGATCAAAGGGAGGAAGGATTTTTAACTCAAGTTGTCAGCCTGATTCTGCTTCCAAAAATTCTCCTGATTATAAATATGACATCCTGCTTTAATCTTCAAAAGAAAAAAAATAAATTGTAGCTGACTGCAACTCCCTGTCTAATGTGGATAAAAGAAATATACTTTCTCAGTAAATGTGAATTCCTGCCTACTCCTAACCTCTCCAGATAGCTCTGGGTGGAATATAAAGCATAGATGTGGGGGTCCTCCTATTGTTTCATCGCCCTGTAGGATCCTTATTCAGATGATCTATGCACTACCATCAATCTCGGGTACAGAGCCTTGCCTTTGACATTTTCTTAGAGCCTAGCATTAGTTTTCCCTCAATGGCCTTCTTCCACTCCACTCTATGGAAAGGCCAGGGTGCAGACCCACAGACTGACATGCTGTCTTTCTAGCTGCTGTGATAAAATACCTGATGGAAGCAACTTAAGGGAGGAAAAGCTGAATTTGTCTCACTCTTTGAGAGGACAGTAGAGACCACTGTGGAGTTCATGGCAACAGAGTCTTCAACAGGGAATCTTTTGGAATTTCACATACCTCTATGCATCCGGAAACAGAGCTCAGGCTAGAAGTCAGATGGGTTTAGAAACTAAACTTCCTCAAACTAGGCCTCATATCCAAAAGATTCCTCAGCCTCTCCAAACAGCTAGGCAGAGTATGCAAACCCATGAGCCTCTGCAGAAAATGTTACATTTAAACCCATCTCTCCCCATTGTCTCCATTACTCTCCACCTTTCTTCCTTTGCTAACTGTGCTATGCTCTTCCTTTGGGTGAAGAACAACAACAACAACAAAAAAAAAAACAAAAAAAACAAAAAAAACCATTAGGACCCTTAGGTCTCTTGCCAGTAGTCAGAAACTGGTAAAAGGAAATGCCCTTGTTGATAGTTTGGGACAGAACTCAGGTGAGAAACATGACTTACTTCCTCTGCCTTTCCTGTGGTGGATATTATAATTTATAGAAAAGATGAATCAAAAACTAGGAAAGGGAACTCTGTGTATTTAGCAATGAGATAAATGTCTAGAACTATGAGGCATCCTGCTCTTGGGGACTTGTCCTCAGGCATCATAGGCCCAGGTTGGTCTTAAGCTCAGCATATTGTTTCTTAGGGTCCATCACTTTTTCCATTCATTTATTTATTTATTCACTATATACCCTGACTGCAAAGGCTGCTATTGTACTGTTATGCAAACAGCCTACTGCTGCTCATGCCATTCTTTGTAGCATTTTCCCATACTGCATGAGTCTCTGCCTCAAGTCAAGTGGTCCAGTAAAAGAATTGCAGAGGTCTTGGACATTCAAGCATCATTTATTTTAATATTTTTTTAAATAATTTTTGAAAAATCTCTTAGATGTTCTGTCAATTCAGGAAATAGTTAGTGAATGATTTAATCGACCATTCAATTTCAAATAAGTACAAAGAAAATTATAAGCCCCTTGCACAGCTCCATAGCAATTTAAGGAGAATGAGGCCCTTGAGGGAAACCATTAGGAACTTAGGAAAAGGAGAAACAGGATTCTAATGTGGTCGAGGTAAACAGCTCAGAAATTTATAAATCTTCTCTTCTTTTGCTTTTAAGAAAAACTCTTGAAACACACAACCCAAAGGAGATGTTAACAAAAGCTTGAAAACCACTTACTACGTGGGTGAATGCTATTGCTTTAATATGTTCTGAGGAACATTGATAATCAGCTCTCTCACTCTTTAAATGATGATTCTTATCTAGCCTGTAAGCTTGATGTTTAGAAAGAAAACATTTCAGTATTCTGTCATCTATTAACATCTGTTATTCAGCCTACACAGTCAAATTTCTGAATAGATGGACCATCTGTAGGCTTCCAACACAACCTTTCCTGTCTCTGAATCTATAGATGCTGCAGTAATATTGCAGAGAGACAGAAAATGGGCCAAGTGTTTGAAGGCCACCCTGCAAGGAAGTAGTGGAATTACAATAAGAAGGAAGAAATTAGAAAGAAACAGCCTTAAATATGTTTTATAAGGGCTGCCTCATAAATCTCACACTGTCTCTGCCTGACTCCATGAAAGAGCTGGGAATCGAAAGGCATGAGAAGCTAAGTGACTGAAGAGGATAACAGGGAATTACACAGATTTTCATTTTGTCAGCACTTAGGTACCTCAAAGGCTTGTTTGCAGGTTTTATGAAACAATTCTTGAGTCTCTCCTCTATAATCTGGCAACTCAGTTCTGAAAACTGAGGTCTGAGAGTTTGTATTTCTAACAAACTCCCAGTTGAGGTTGGTGTCTCTAAGAGACTACTTTTGAATGCTCTAGCCATTTACACAGTGAATGACAAGTATCATGCCCACATGCCTCTGTAGGGTACACAGTTCCCCATAGGCAGCAATCCAGCCTGCACCACATGGAGGGATGGAGCCATGATAAAAAGGGGATCAATAGTACACATGGAAGGGCTCCTAACTGTAAGCTTGGAAATCAGGTTGGAGGAGTTCAGGATAAGCCGAGAACATTAGTTTGAGGAGAAATTCTTGCCCTGTCAGAACATCTGGGGTGTGGGATGGGGGAAAGTGAGAGGGTTCCAAGCATGGGGAACATTTTCAGGGGTCAGATGATAAAAAGGACTATTCAGGAAGCAAGAAGTCTTTGTCTGTGAAATGAGTGCCGAGAGGAAAGAACAGATCAAAACATATCACAAGTTATTCTCAGGATTCAGCACTTGAAATGGCAATTATTACTGAGTTCTCACCCTGACTCCCCTTGGCTTCCTGTCCTTTCAATCTCTGTTGACAACAGTAGAGTGGTAGAGTTTATTACTGAGTAAAATTGCACACACTCTCAAGGGTGGAAAGCGGACCATGACCAAAAGGGCAATGTGATGACCTACACTGAATCAAACCTTATCTAAATTCTCTGAAACAGGCAGATTCTTCAGAGTAGTGAACTTTGTCTCTGTCTGGTTTGAGTCTTAAAGGAAGAACCATGGTACACCCTTATTTTTTGTCCAGAAGTCTCCTGATATACTGTAGTCTATACTATTAGGACTCCAGGTTTAAATAATTATCAAGTAATTGCCTTTCAGGATATTTAGGATTTCAAGTCCATAGCCAGAGGAAAGACTCTAGACCCATTCCCAGTGACTAGTGATTGGAGTCTTGAAATTTCAGGTCTCGGATTTATACTGATTTGAAGAGAAGAATCTAGCTCAAATGTTCTCCATCCTTACTAATTACTGCTCAGTGTCATGGGGCTGCTATCCTTGCTTCTGCTGGCACATACCCTCCCAACCCCTGAGTTTGGTGTGGAGTCTCTGATATGGCAGCATCTAAAAACTTCTGTCTTCTCTACCTGCACAGACCACTTCCTTCTCACCCACTAGAGCATCAATTATCCATGCTCACAGTGCTGGTGTTACTGGACACTTGCAAGAATCTGTGCTTTCTGCAATAAAATGTTCAACTACTTATGACGTAGCTGATCAAATCACTTAGATCAAAGCCTGACATGTTGTCACACAAATAATCTATCACTCAGAAAGATACAATGAGATGATCGAGAGTTTCAGGCCAGTCTGGGCAATATAGTGAAACTATAAAAACAAACAATTACTTGGTTAAAAGTAATGTTCTTACACATATTCAAGAAGAAGTCAATTTTAAATGAGTGAGAATGCAACAGCATTAATGATGGCCAATTGGTTGCTATGGTAATAGTCATGTTTCACTAAAATAGTTATCATAATGACCTTTGGATCAAGTATCAATGAACATCAAAATAATAGTGTGATAATATTTTTTACACCACTTAGATTACTAAACAAATGTTGGTAAAGGGAAAAATTCGGGATCCTTATGTATAGCTGAGATTGTAAACTGATACAAATTTTTTGAAAACTGGCCTAACAATTGTTTAAAAGTCAAGTATGCTACCTCCATTCTATGTCTACATAGATAAACAAAAGAAATAAAAACATGTTCACAGAGAAACTTGTATATGAATGCTAATAGATAATTATTATTATCACAAAGTGAAAGCAAACCATAAGTCTATAAATTATTGATAATAGAATGTCATATATTTCATATAAAAATTTGTCCATAAAATGGAATCCTCTACTATTACATTTGGAAAAAAGGGTTAAGTTTAAAAACACTTTTAAATCTAAAGGACCATCACGAGAGACAAAGTATTATATGGTTTCACTTAAATGCAGTATGCACACCAGGCAGCTCCATGGGAGGCAGAAGGTAAATGAGTGGTTGCCAAGTATAATGGTTAATTTCATTGTCAAGTTGACCAGGTTTAGAATCATCTAAGATACGTATCTCTGGGTGTATCCTTAAGATTTTCTCTATAGAAGTTTAACAGAGGTGGGAAGACCCACAATGAATCCCATAGGCTGGGCTTCAGGATGAGCATAAAGCAGAAAAGTGATCCTAGCATCAGTATTCACCTTTTTCTACTTCCTGACTGTAGATGCAAGGGACCAGCTGCCAATTGCTTTGTTGCTCTCCTTTCCCTAGATAGGCTATGTTTCCTAAAATGGTAAACCAAAGCAAACCTTCCTTCTTTTAAGTTGCTTTTTATTGGATATTTGATCATAGTCATGAGATAGTTTACATTGGGTAATGAGATGAAAAGAGAAGGTAGGGGCTGAGAAATGACTGTAAATAGGTGTAATGGTTTATTGAAGGTAATCAAATGCTCACGGATTAGACACTAGGGATGATTATACATGCTGTTACTATACTAATCTCCATTGAATTATGTGCTTTGGCACATTTTGTGGTATATGAATTATCTTAGTAAATAGATTTCAAAGTTTATATTATTAAATTATAAATATAGCATGTTTTGATCACAAGGGTGTATTTATTAGTCATCTTCCGATTACTATTATAAAAGACCTGCGAAAGTAGATGATGTGGTGATTTGAATTATCAAAATACTTGAGAAAGTAGAAGTGGTGATTTAAATAAGAATGGCCCATATAGGTTCATATATTTAAATGCTTAGGAAACAGCACTATTTGAAAGAGTTAAGAGGTATGACCTCATTAGGAAGCATATCACTGCAAGTGGACTTTGATGTTTCAGAAGCCCACAACAAGCCTAGTGGGTCCTATCTTCCTGATGCCTATAGATGTAGAACTCTCAGCTACTTTTCCAGTAGCATGTCTACCTGTGTACTATCATGCTACCCATCATGAAGAAAATGAACTATACTTCTGAAACTGTAAGCAAGCCTCAGGTAACTGTTTTCTTTTATAAGTGTTTCCATGGACTTGGTATCTCCTCACTACAGGAGAACAAGGACTAACATACAGTTGGTACCAGGTACATGGTTTATTCTGTGACTATTTGCTGGAATATGGCTTTGGAACTTTGGATTAGGAAAGCAGTTGAATACATTAAGCAGAGTTTAATGTGCCATCCTAGTACGGGAATGAAAGACAATAGTAATGGCAATTTAAACAGTGCCTCCCACTTAGGAAGTTTTAGAGGGGACGACTATTCTTGTGATACTTTGGCAAAGAATGTGACTGCTTTCTGCCCTTGTTCAAAATATCTGCCTGAGGTTAAATGGAAGAGTTTTGGATTAGTGGCATTGGCAGAGGAAATTTTAAGACAATATACCACTGCCTCTGTGTTGTGGTTATAAATGATCATCTTTATGTAAATGTATGATGAAAGGAACAAAATGAGCAAAGAAAAATACAAAACATTTAGTTTGGAAAGAAAGGGGGTAGCAGAAAGTATAATGGAGTTAATTAAGTTCTATGCTTAAGGAAACAAAAACATTAAAGAAAATCCTGAAGCTAAATAGAATATAGAGAGTGGTGACCTTATGGCAAGATTCCACACAGCTAAGCTTCCAGCTTGTGAAAAGGAATTAAAGAAAAGCTTAAGCTATGAAGAAAAACATCAAGAACAGAATGGTGATGCACATGTAATTGAAGCGGGGTTGGGGGGCGGGGCATGTTCCAGCTTCAGAAAGCAGCAGAACTTGACAACTGTGGCCTTAGAGTTAAGGATGAAAGAAAGGAGTTATAAAATCTCCCCCTGCCCCACGCCATGACTAATAAAAGCCACTGAGACAAGATGTATGTCAGGGGTATCCCTGCATGGAGGGATTAGAGAGGCTTGTGGGAAACTGTGAAAATGAAACTGAATTTCACTGGAGACCCCAAATCCTGGAGATGCCAGAGTCATGGGGTGCCTCCTAAGGAAAGCTTCTAACAGGGAGTGGAGCCAGACAAAAAGAAAGAAGCATGCTGCAGTCAACCAAGCTGAGAGGAGCTAGAGATCTGAAGAGCATGTTGACACCAGGCATAGAGATGCAGAGTTGAGAGTTGCCATGTTGCTTTTGTTCTTGCTTTGGTCCAGTGTTTCTATGCTATGCTCCCTTTCCTTCCTTTTGGAATAGTAATATACATCCTATGACCTTGTATGCTGCAAGTATATGATTTGCTCTTTCAGTTTGATGTTATTTTTAAGAGATTGACATGAATCTCAGAAGAGATTTTGAACTTTGGGCTTTTAAACAGTATTGAGACTGTTAGTGAATATGGGGATTTTTCAAGTTGGAATGGATGCATTTTTACATTGCTATGGCTATAAGCCTATAGGGGCTAGAGAGTGAAATACGGCAGTCAGACTAGAGATGGCCCTAAAAGGTTAATATGTTTGAATTCTAAGGGAGTGGCAATATTTGAAAGGAGTAGGAAGTGTGGCCCTGTTGGATGAACTATGCCGTGGGGTAGGTCTTGAGGCTTCAGAAGCCCACACAGGCCCAGTATCTCTCTTCTTGTTGCCTGCAGATGTACAACTAACTCTCAGCTACATCTCTAGCACCGTGTCTGCTTGCAGGCCACCATGTTCTCCAGCATGATGAACATGGCCTAAACCTCTAAAACTGTAAGCCATCCACAACTAAATGCTTTCTTTTGTAAGCATTGCCATTTTCATAGTGTCTCTTCACAGCAATAAAACACTAAGACACAGATTATAAAGAGAAAAGGATTGTCTTGGTTCCTGAGTGTGGAGGTTCTAGTCCATGTTCACTGTGTTGGATTATCTGTATTGAAGCAGAAAATCACCATAGGAATACATAGCAGAGGAAACACTGCCTACATCACTGCTTATACCAGAGAACAGTAAGTAAAACAGCAAGAGAGAGCATAGCCTTTGTGACCTATGGCAGTATCACCAGACTTCACATCCTAAAGGTCCCAACATCTCTGTTGCACCACCATAGAGACCAGTCCTTAAACACATGATGCTTTGGGGGAAAGTTACTCAAACCACAACGTAAGTCATATAGACAGATAATAATAAGTTATGTCCTGATTGTATATTGTATAATACATAAATGTACATAATTATATAATACATAAATAGATATGCTCTGGAACTGATACAATTGCTAGTGAGTCTTATACCACTCTTGGTCCAATTTAGGAACTTAAAGAAACTTGAATTTGAGTAACATCCACAGGACCTTGCTGCAGCTTCTTTTAGGAATCTAAGGTTTAAGACAAAGTTACATAAAACAAAAGCATCTGTGAATTTAGTCCACCAATTGTCAGGACATTTTCTATTTGTTGGGTCTTTTGTTTGACTTGGTTTGGTTTTATTTGATTAATGCATCTCAAAATTAAGAAACCCTCGTGGGCATCCACAATAGTGTCTGGATTTGATGATTGAATATGGGAAGGATTCCCAGGTGGAGCAGTCTCTGGGTTGTCCTTCCTTCAGTCTCTGCTCCATAGTTTGTCTCCATAGTTTGTCTCTGCAACTCCTTCCATGGCTATTTTGTTCCCCCTTTTATGAAGAAACAAAGTATCCACACTTTGGCCTTCCTTCTTCTTGAGTTTCTTGTGGTTTGTGGATTGAATTTTGGGTATTCCAAGCTTCTGGGTTAATATCCACTTATCAGAGAGTGCATACCATTGTGTGTTCTTTTGTGACTGGGTTACCTCACTCAGGATGATATTCTCCAGATCCATCCATTTACCTAAGAATTTCATAAATTCATTGTTTTTAATAGCTAAGTAGTACTTTGTTGTGTAGATGTACCAGACATTCTGTATCCATTCCTCTGTTAAGGGACATCTGGGTTGTTTACAGTTTCTGGCTATTATAAATAAGGATGCTATGAACATAGCAGAGCATGTGTCCTTATTATATGTTGGAGCATCTTCTGGGTATATGCCCAGTAGTGGTATAGCTGGGTCCTCTGGTGCTGGCTGACAGGAGCCTGATATAGCTGTCTCCTGAGAGGCTCTGACAGTACATGACTAATACAGAAGTAGAGGCTCACAGCCATCCATTGGACTGAGTACAGGGTTCCCAATGAAGGAGCTAGAGAAAGGATCCAAGGAGCTGAAGGGTTTGCAGCCTCTTAGGATAAAGAACAATATGAACTAACTAGTACCCTCAGAGCTCCAGAGACTAAACCACCAACCAAAGAGTACACATGGTGGGGCTAATGGCTCCAGCAGCATATGTATAGCAGAGGATGTCCTAGTCGATCATCAATGGGAGGAGAGAACCTTGGCCCTGTAAAGGTTCTATGCCCCAGTGTAGGGGATGCCAGGGCCAGGAAGTGGAAGAGAGTGGGTTGGTGAGCAGGGGGATGGGGGAGGGAACAGGGGGTTTTTTGTTGTTGTTATTTTATTTTATTTTATTTCTTTTTTTCAGAGGGGGAAACTGAGAAAGGAGATATCATATGACATGTAAATAAAGAAAATATCTAATAAAAAAACTAAAAAAACAAACAAACAAAAAACCAACCAAACAAACAAACAAAAGAAACCCTAGTGGGATTCTAACGCTAGGTTTACTCCCAGTAGCTGTAATGCAGGTAAACTAGCCCCTTCTCTCTGACCAGATTACCCAACTGTGAAATGAGAGAAATATTTAAGTCTCATCACAAAAGTTCCCTATGTGTACTAATGACCTCCTAAAACATCAACGTCCAGATATTAAAATAATGGCATATTCTCAGAACTCATTATCATCATCATTATTACCACCTTACTTGCGTTCAGAACATCTTGAATTTTAAGTTTCCTAAGATCTATAATTAAGGAGAAGTCAGCCTTATCTCTAATTGGATGAACTAAGGAAATATGAAAGGCAAAGTGTCAGTGGAGCCAAACCTAAGGTAACCAAGAAACTGGAACTTGATCTCGTGTTTATTGCTCTGTAAACAGTCTATATTTGCTTTTTTCCTACCTGGCTGCAAGATTAATTGTTGAATCCAAGAAGGAGATCTTGGAGTTTCTCCATAAGACTTTGTGTTTAAAGGGAAGATTTTATTATTGAGTATTCCAGAGTGAGCATGAGTCAGAGAGTGAGTCAGGAAGGTCATCTCATTGGAGGTGGCTGATCATAAATTAGCTTTTGCAGAATATTAATCTCCTCCAGCTCCTTTGGGAAGCATGCAATGATTAGTAGGAAGTATGAGAGTCTTCAAAAAAAGTGAATAAGAAGACAATGTCACCTTGAGTTTCTTCTAAAGTCATGGATCTTAGAGGAGAGGAAAGCCATGCTTTCAAAAAAAAACTTCAAACACAAGTGGTCCTGAAAGGCAGATGCTACAAAAAGAAATTATTGTTGGTAGAAACTGATGAGATACATGAACTAGAGCCCAATAAATTTCTTGGTATCTACTTTCCCATTAGACTACTTCTACCCACTGCTGAAATACCAGAATACCTTAAAAGTAGCCTTGTAATCATTTGGAGTTTGAGTATCTGGGAACCAACAGCTGAGTATCAATATTATCCAAGTCTTTGAGCTGGGATAAACAGAGTCCCAACACTAGATGGTTTACAAAGTGAACATTGGTGTGTCATTGACTTGTAACCCTCACTTGAAACCATCACAGCATTACAAATAGATTTTTCTTTTTCTTTTAGGCTTTCAAACCAGTGATAACTTAGTGTACCATTCCAAAGGCCAACTTCACTTGGAACATGGCTATAAGTGCAAAGTCCTGGGCCCTATACCAGATTAACCAAATCAGAACTTCTGGGGCTGAAACTAAAGAGTTGAGTTTTAAGACACACTTCAAGATGATGATTCCAATGCTTGTTGAAGTCTGAGAATTTCTGTAACCAAACCACTTCTAAAATGTAACCAGATAGATTAGGGGTTGGAGTTTAGGGCCACGGAAGTATCTCAAGGTCCAAACATACTAAATGGTTTGATCTACAAGAAACAGAAACTGAACCACATCGTTATAAGTAAATAAGGAACTCTTTGGGGTCACAAGAATCCTAACACTCAATACCCCTAGACAGATGCTACAAAATTTGATGTCATCATCACCCCAAGTCCCTCCTACCTTTATACTATGCCAACACTGGCTGGTGAATCTCCCTCAGTTTCAGTACTTTAAGGATCCAGGTCAGTGTCTTCATCTCTATCACTCACTCCCATGAAACATAATGAAGAACAACAGGTACAATTATGTAAGTTGGTCTCTTCTGAAATGGTTATGAAAGCTTCAGCTAGCAATCATCACTCATATCACTCTGATGATATTAGGCAAGAATGTTAGAGTGCTTGTATTTTAATGGATGCTGTGTTACTCAAAAAAAAAAAAAACCCTCCCTGTTCAATTAATACAGTAAGAAGATCAGACATAAGTAGCTAATTAGCAAAGGTATCAAGTGGATTTAAAAGAGAATATTTTAGTTCAATATTAATATTAATTTATAATGTTTATATAAATTACAATAACACATTACAACATTTTCAGTTAGATATAGTTGATAGTGTTGATATAAAACAATCTACTTTAAAATAATGTTAAAGTCCAATCTGGTAAAATTTTTGTTAAATTTTTGGTTTTATTTTAGAAATTCTTTATCTTCAGATTGAAAAAATATATTTGCAATTGCTTTTAAGCGTTCTATTATTATTTCTTTACCACTAAGTGATTTTTTTGTTGTTGTTGCAAGAAGAGGCTAAATAGCTAAATCCTTTTGTCTGTGACAGGGACCACCATAGCTGAGAAATGCTGTGATTTGAACCAATTACCTCTAAAAGTCTATGTGTTAAGGGCTTGAAACTCAGCTTGGTACTATTAGAAACTGATTTGGTTACAAGTGATTCGGAATCTTTGGGGGCAGCTTACTGAGAGGGTTGTGAGCCTCAGAGGAGGATGGTGGGACAGAAGCTCTTCCTCCTTATTTTGTACTGGCCTGTCAGACCAGGTTTTTCACAGCTTCCTCTACCATGCCCTCCTGCCACAACCTACTGTGTACTGTGACACTGCAGGCTCCCAAAATGCTGCCAATTGGTCATAGATAGAAATCTCAAAACCTGTAGCCTCAAATAAAATAAATCTTCCTTTTTACCTCAGGGGTTGGTTACCTAACCAGAAGCCCAAGTAAGATGGTTCATGTGGCTTGTTTTTGTTTTTTGTTTTTTGCTTTTTTTTTTAATTTCATTTCACTTCAAATGTGGAATTTTTCATATAATGTTACTTTCAGATCTGAAGTTTTTAGTTTACCAACAAGCTGTGTATTGATATTTTCTCACAGAGAAGTGCTCTCAAATCCACTTACTCTGTGATACATCATTTTAATCTGCTACTTTTCTCATGTTAGCAGCAGAGTTTTCAATTTAATTGAGAAAATCTCTCAATTATGACGACAATAGACACTCTTCTAGCTAGCTCTTCTAGTACCAGACAAACCTACATGAGGCTCTCTGTTGTCTAGTAAGCACCTGTTGGATTACAACAGCTCGCAAACATGGGTCTAGTTAGTAGAATGCTAATAAAGCAAATCAGTACAGGAAGGGTGGACTGGACGTAGAAGAAACTGAATCTAGACCCTTATTTCTGAGACTATGGTCTTTCCACCAGCAGTAGCAGCAGCAGCAGCAGCAGCAAACCAGGTCCTGTGAGAGAGGCAGATTTGCAGGTGTTCATTCTAAAACAATAAGAACTCATTTTACAAAGATCTCTAGTGATTGGCACCTATTACTCTGAATAGCAAAAGAAATGTTTTAAGTGTCCCTCTAGGCCTACAACATAAACATCTTCTGAGAGAGAGATGGAAATGTAAACTTTGGGCCCACATCTGACCTTTGGAGCCTGATACACTGGTGAGGGCACACAGCAATCTGAAGCACAACAAATGTGCCAGGTGAGGTGAGCTCATGTCTGTGAGCTGCTTCCAGGACATGGTAATAGTCTACCTTAGAATCAATTTACCCAAGATGTTTAAAAATCGAAGCTCTCTACACTTGACCCTAGACATTTTAAGATGAGATTGGAAATTTAAAAAAATTCCCGTGATTTTATTCAATAATTAGAATAAAAAGAGAGAAATCTGAGTTTTCTGTACAGATTAGAAAAACTCCACCAAGAAATTTCTACAGCTGATGAACATTTTCAGTACAGTAGCAGGATACAAAACTAATACACAAAAATCAGTAGCCTTCCTATATACAAATGGCAAACGGATTGAGAAAAAAGTCAGGGAAGCAATACCTCTCACAATAGATTCAAAGAAATAAATTGGGGTGGGGGATGCTCTAACTAATAAAGTGAAAGACTTGTATGATAAAAATTTTAAGATACTGAATAAAGAAATTAAAGATATAAGAAGATGAAAAGTTCTCTCATGCTCATGGATTAGTAAAACTAACATAATAAAAATGGCCATGCTACTAAATGCAATCTACAGATTCTATGTGATCTCCGTCAAAATTTGAACAAAATTTTTCACATACCTGCAAAGAGCAATTATTAGCTGTATATGGAAAAACAAACAAACAAGCACATAAAAGAGCCAAGAATAGCTAAAATAATCTCAAACAATAAAAAGCTGCTGGCTTTTTATTCCCCATTTCTAGTTGTACTATAAAACTGTAGCAATTAAAACAACATGGTATTGCCATCGAAACACACATGTTAATCAATGAATTCTAATTGAATTCTGAGACCCAGAAATTGAAAAACTAGAAATAATTTTACACACTATGGACAAGTAGTTTTTGATAAAGATGCCAGAAATACACACTGGTAAAAAGAAAGTATCTTCAACAAATGGTGCTGGTCAAACTGAATGGCTGCATGTAGAAGAATACAAATAGATCCATGCTTATCACCCTGCACAAAACTCAAGTCCAAATGCATCAAGTATTACTCAGACTCAACATAAAACTAGATACACTGAACCTGATAAAAGAACAAGTGAGGAATAGCCTTGAACTCATTGGCACAGTAGAAGATTACCTGAACAGGACACCATTAACACAGGCACAAAGATGATTAATAAAGAGGATATCATGAAACTGAGAAGTTTCTGAAAGGCAAAGAACACTGTCATTAAGACAAAGTGGCAACCTATATAATAGGAAAAGATTTTTTAGCAAATCCATAACCAATATAAGACTAATATTCAAAATATGTGGAGTGCATTTAAATAAGCAGAGAATAATACAGGAAGCTCAAATGGTTGACAAACATTTAAAGAAACATTCAACATCTTTAGCCATCAGTGAAATGCAAATCAAAATAACTTTGAGATTCCATATTATATGTGTCTGAATGGCTAAGATCAGTAACACAAGTAATAATGCATTATATCAAGAATATGGAATAGGGGAACACTCATTTATTGCTTGGTGGAAGTGAAAACTTGTACAGCCACTGTCAAAATCAGTATGGCTGCTCCTCATAAAGATGGAAATCAATCTATCTCAAGAGCCAGCTATGCCACTCTGGGGCATATACTCTAAGGATGATTCATCCTACTATAAGGATACTTGCTCAACCATGTTCTTTGCTGCTCCATTCATAACAGCCAGAAATTGAAAACAACCTAGATGTTCCTCAACAGAAAAATGGATATAGAAAATGTGGTACATTTACACAATGGACTATTACTCAGCCTTTAAAAAAAAAAAAAAAAAAAAAAAAAAAAAAAAAGCAAAACAAAAACATGAAATTATCAAATTTAAAAGCAAATGGAAAGGAACAAGAAAAAATCACCCTGAGTGAGGTTACCTAGACCCAGGAAGATAAATATGGTAAGTATTCACTTATACATGGATATTAGTCATTAAATAAATAATAAACAAGCTATAATACATAGAACCAGAGAATTTAGGTATAAAGGAAGGGACTGGGATGGCAGACATGGATCTCTTTGAGAGGGGAACAGAATAGATTTTATAGGTAGACTGAGGGTGGGGAGCAGAGGAAAGATGAGATTGAGGGGCAGAATGTGAGGAGAGACAGCTAGAACTGAGGGGCATTTGAGGGATGATATGGAAACCAAGTGTAGTCAAAACATCCTAAAATAATTGAAGGAGATTCCAATGATGTCTCCAAATAATGGTGGAGATGGAGTACCAACTCTCCCACCTCTTGTCACCAAACGAAGCTTTTAATACTGTGACTGGGTTATATCCAATTGAGTTGTTGGCCAAAAGGATCCCATATAAATCCCCAAACAATTCAGCCTGTTGCCAGGACAATGGTTTTCTCTCCACAAACTGACACCAAGGTCCCACCTTGCTGAAGACAACATCCACACGATTCACTGGACAGAGATTGTCACCCTATGGTGTAGTGTCTTTGGTATAAAAAGGTACTCTGCAGGCTGCCAAAAGAGAAATGTGAACACCAACCATCCACAATAGCTTTAACCTACAATCTGCAAAATATGCTGGGGCAATAGTGACACAAAACTTGTGGGAGTAACCAATTAATGTCTGATCTGAATTAAAGTCAGCTCAATGAGAAGAAACCCATACCCAACATTGCTTGGGTTACCAAGAGCAAGAAACTACATAGCTCAGTAACCTAGGGTAAAACCTAATACCATTTTTTAAAGGAAAAATAAAATGATTCCTAGTGATATTCTACTATATTCACAGATCTTATTCTTATTCAGTGCCTTATTCAGCAAACACCAGAAAATTTTCCTCCTGCAGCAGATAGAAACAAACACAGAGACCCATAGCCAGATATGACACAGAAAGTGAGAGATCATGATACACACCTCTCTAAATAGGATTCCATCAAATACCTCCCCCTCAAAGTCCAGGGAACCCCATAGAAAAGGAGGCATAAAGATTGTAAAACCCAAAGGGAGTGGAGGACACCAGGAGAATAAGGCCCGCCCGCTAAATAAATTGAGAATCTTAGGTAGAGTTTCTATTCCTTTGATGAAATACCATGACCAAAAAATAAGCTGGGAGAAAAAGGTGTATTCTACTTACACTTCTACACTGATGCTCATCACCAAAGGAAGTCAAGCAGGAACTCAAGCAGGTCAGTGTTAGGGATTGGTTCTAATGCTGTCTCAATTCAATCCCTGTCCACCACCCCCCGCCCCCCCTGAGCTGCATTTGATTGGCAATAAAGAATGCCATGCAACCAATGGCTGGGCAGGTACACTGAGGCAGGACCTGGGGATTTGTGCGGGCTAGGAAGAGGAGAAAGAGGAAGAGGCAGAGATTGCCATGATGGGAGGCAGGGAGAGGGGTGAAGAAAGACCAGATTTAAAGACCTACCAACATGTGGGCCACTTCCCCAATTGGGTTTGGGGTAGCAGGGATGAAATGTAGATTTTTTAAGGATGCTAACTTCAGGATACTAGAGGGGAGTGTTTCCTAGTAGTGGTTAGAATTAGAAGTGTCCAGCCTTTGAGCTAGCAGAGGCATATTATGATTAACTGGTGAGTGTGCATGTGTGTGTGTGTGTGTGTGTGTGTGTGTGTGTGTGTGTGTGTGTGTTTAAGAGAGAGAGAGAGAGAGAGAGAGAGAGAGAGAGAGAGAGAGAGAGAGAGAGAGAGTATGTGTCTTTCATTCATGAATCCAGAGGGCTCTGGCGGTTGGCTGGGAGTGTGACCCACTGGAGCACAAAGTGGTTAGCCAAACTACTTGCTACAGAGCAGCAACCTGGGGGCAAGAGCTGATACAGAGGCCATAGAGAGTATGGTTTATTGTCTTGCTCTCATGTGGCTTGCTCAGCCTGCTTTCTTATAGAACCCAGTACTAGCAGCTCATGGATGTCACCATGCACCACGGGCTAGGACCTCCCCCACTGATCACTAATTGAAAAAATGTCTTATGGCTGAATCTCATGGAGGCATTTCCTCAACTGAGGCACCTTTCTCTCTGATGACTCTAGCTTGTGCCAAGTTGACACACAAATCCAGATAGTGTGCTAAAGAAAGCTCCTGTGAATTCAGAGACTGAAGATGCAAGCACAGGGTCTCCAAGGGTCTTCACTAGGTCCTCTACAATTATATTCGAGGTTTCAGTTTAGCATTTTTATAGAACACCTGAGTGTGCAAAAAAGTGGGTCTCTAATTCTTGTGCCATTTCCTGGGGTTCCTTTTCTACTGTTAGTTTACCTTATTTAACTTCAGTGCTTTATCTTATTATATTTTTTGTTATGTTTGGTTGTTACTGTATAAAAGCCTGTTCTTTCCTAATGAGAGACAGAAAAGGAGAGGATCTGGATGGGAGGGGTGATGGTAAGAAACTGGGAGGAGTAGAAGGAGGAAAACCTGTAACCAGGATATGTTATATAAGTGGCTTGAATAAGTGTAGACTCATAGACTCATGTACTTGAATGTTTGGCTCCTAAGAAGTGGCAGTAGTAGGAGGTGCGCCTTGTTGGAGGAAGCGTGTCACTGTGGAGGTTGGCTTTGAGGTCTCATAGATGCTCAGAGCATGTCCAGTAATGCAATCTCTTTGCTGCCTGCCGATCAAATGTAGAACTCTTCTTCTCCAGTACCATGTTTGCCTGGATGCTGCTATGCTTCTCACCATGATGATAATTGACTAAACTTCTGAAACTGTAAGCTAATTCCAATTAAATGTGCTTAGTACCCTCGGAGCTCCCAGGGTCTCAACCACCAACCAAGGACTGCACATAGAGGGGTCTGATTGTTCAAGCAGCATGTGTATGCTAGAGGATTGCAAAATTGATCATCAATAGGAGGAGAGGACCTCGGCCCTATGAAGGTTCTGTGCCCCAGTGTAGGGGAATGCCAGGGCCAGAAAGTGGGAGAGGGCGGGGTGGCAGGCATGGGGAGGGGGGAGGCAACAGGGGCTTGTTTTTGTTTGTTTTTTTTGTTTTTTGGAGGGGAAACTGGGAATGGAGAAATTCACATGTAAATAAAGAAAATATCTAAAATAAAAAATAAAAAAAAAAAAAAGAGTTGCCATGATCATGATGTTCCTTCACAACAATAAAACCCAAACTAAGACAATGTATAATAAAAGAATCTATTTGTAATAAAAGGGGAAATTTTTATGTGTTTGATAGTACATATTTTTAATGTTTCAAAGGCAATATACTGAGTAATGGAGTTTGGGGTGTTAGAGAGGATGTACACATAGTGATACATCTTCTTTATGACCTTCTATATCTCTGTCAGTGCCTAGCTAGCCAGAGCAGGTTACAAAAAATAAATTGGAGTTAAAGCCTTATGGTGAAAGGAATGTGTTTGCCCTATCTTCTTTGCAGGCTTTTTTTTTTATCTCTACTCAGAATATTGTATATTCACTGATATGAGATCCCCATCACTGCTCCCTCTTCTGTGACAAACCTAAGCACTGTCTGACGTTATCTGCCTCAAAATGCCGTCTTTTTTTCCATGTGCTTTGAAGACTTTGAACCCAAAGAGCAAGCTTCTTATTTTTGTATTGTTCTAACTGTCCAATATTCTCCCCTCATATACAGTCCAAATCTGCCTCTATTGAGAGTCAAGTTATAAGTCCAACATCTGCCCACAGAAGGATTCTTTACCTGACACCAGAACTCATCAAACATGTAGAGACAGTTGTAAGGCCTCTTATATGCTTTCTCTAATTCTTTGAAGTTCAGAAATTGGCTTCTAGTTGTTTCCTCTTTGTGATAGCTACAGTTTGGGTCAAGCCAAGACCCCTATGGTGAACCATATTCCCATTCTCTGGCTGCTCTGAGAACTGGCTGGTAAAAGCTCAAGCTAAATCCCTCCATCAAACATTGGCCTATGTTGATGAGAGTCACAACAATGGAGATCCTATGCCAGGCCCCCAAAGCCACAGCCAAAGACAGTCTGTCCCATGAGCACTGTAGTCTTCTTATCTCAATATAGGATTCAACAACAGGGGTCTGCTGCCTTTGTCCATTGGTTGGGTGCAAATATCTGCATCTCACTCTTTCAGCTGCTTGTTGTGTCTTTTGGAGGACAGTCATGATAGGTTTCTTTTTGTGCGTGCTCCATAGCCTCAGTAATAGTGTTAGGCCTTGAGACCTCCCCTTGAGCTGGATCTCACTTTGGACCTGTTACTGGACATACTTTTCCTCGGGCTCCTCCCCATTTCCATCCCTGTAATTCTTTCAGACAGGAACAATTATGGTTCAGAGTTATGACTGTGGGATGGCAACCCTATCTTCCTGCTGGAGGTGGGCTCTATAAATTCCCTCTTCCTAAGAAAAAGAGGAGCCAATTCCAATTTTTGATGCTACCATTTTTATACCTTAGTCAAAAGTGGCAACTTATTGTTGAAAAGGCTCTGATTTTGTCTAACTCACTGTAGGCACATTCATTGCAATATGATTCTGCAACATTTCTAATCCTGAGGTGGGCTATTCTCCTGTCCTTTGAATCTGATCTATGACTTATTATTACCGAGACAATGTGCTAGAAAAGAAAGTGTGCCAATTCCAAACCTGGCCTCTACTGACCTTGAACAGCCTTCCTCTTTCTCTTCAACCCTTAGCAACTGGATGTGACAATGCCCAGACAAATTTGCTACAGAATAACAGACACATGGTTTAGTCACACTGGAATAAAAATAGAGAGCCTCTTAAGTATGAGAGATGTTAAATTCTTATGGATGTGATGCAGAGAAGGATGAACCAACTGTATGAGGAAGGGGAGATACAAAAGTATTTAGTAGGAGATTGACAAGGGCCTAAGAAAGCTAAGGAGAGACTTCTCTGTGTGGTTCACCAAAACCACATGCAAGGAAGGAATCATGAGACAGCAGCAAAAGAAGTAAACACTTTTTCCAGATGAGAATTGATATACAAAGATTAGTAAAGTATAAATACAGTCATAGAGAAAACCAGAATTACTAGCTCTCAGAGAGAATTGCTCCCACAAACAGGAGTTGGGGTTCTTTTACAACAGTTAATGGGGGTCACTTTCCCCTACTTTGTGCTATTCTGGATAGGTCCTCATCTGGATCTTGTTATTGGTAAACTAGACAGGGCCAGTTCTCCTTGAGACTGGCCATTTAGAGCAATGTGCCACAAGTCCCAAGAAGTTTGGCTTTGAATGTTTGTATAAAACATCATAAGCCATTGAATGGTCAGTCTCAGAGTTGTCAAGATATACATTTTATAGTGTGGGGATTTTTGCTTTTATTTTTTGAGTTTTGCCTCCATAATGCCCTCACTTTATAAAAACTGCTGGCCACTAAGTGTCCCTCACCCCTGTCAAAAATAAGTGAAATGTCAATGTGTATTTGGGTTATACAGCATTGTCCCCATGAGATCAGCTACCCCACCTATAAAACAGCATCATAGCTGGGCTTCCTTGAATAAGAGAAGGAAGATATTTGCAACATCATGGAACCCTCACCTGAGTAGCCAACACTCCTTCCAGACAATTATATGTAATTCTGACCCAAATGGGTGTGGCTTTGGGCTTTAGCAAGGGGTCAGAGTATATAGGACAGGAAGGACAAGCGGGAGGAGATTCCATCTGTGGGGCTACTGAGAAGCCATCATCCATCTGAGTGACAACTTTCCAGAGAGGCAGGTTTGGGGCCACTCATGTTCCAATCGGTAACTCCTCATCTGTGCTCCATAATCAAACCTAATACCCTCATGGGTTCATCGGGGTGAACATGGGTGGAATGGAACCTTGGTCTGTCACCAGAACTTAGAAGGGATATTTAGCCATTGTCTAGCATCCTCCCTTCCTGGGAAGAAAACTCTGCCAACAGTTTACTGTAGACTTAAGAGAGAGGTTTCCAATTCAGGACCAAGGAGGCAGAAGAGGTTTCTAGTGGCCAGAGGACACAGCACTTGGGCAGGAAAGGCGTAGAGCCCAGAGGGTAGCCCTGTGAGCTGCAAACAACACAGCCTGAGCCTTCTGTGAAGTCACAGGGGGAGGATGTGATGAGAAAGCAGCTTCTATTTTTGATATGTGGTCTAGAAAAAGTACCTGGGAAGCCAGCAAGAAGCAAACCAGAGAGGACAACTGATAGAGCCAACACAGATTTTCACTTTATGAGAGGTGTGGGGAAGAGAAGGGCCCAGAAATATGAAGGGGGTGGGAAACAGTGGAAGATAAGATTAGAAGTAAGCCCTCTTGGATTTTTAGCTTTAAGTATTTTTTTTCCTTATTTAAATCTAACATGCATAGCAAATTATGCAGCTCTTAAATATCCAGCTTAGTAAACTGCAGAGTAAGCCTGGACCAACATGAAGGAGCTTCTGAGAACCCACAGATTCCCACACGCACACTCATGCTCCAATTGGTAACTCTTCTTTAACAGAGCTTAGCTTCTCAGGCTACCAGTCTTTCGACTTCTGGTTAGTTTTACTCTGGTGAATTCTGAATCTGGTTAATTTACAAGTATTCACACAGTAAATACTCCTGTGTTTAGCTTTTTATCTTTGTCATTTTGTCTCTAAGACTCATACAGAGGGATTGCATGGTACAATAATGTGTTCCATTGTATGAATCAAACACAATTTAGTGTCTTCTGCTGCTGCTATTAGGCCTATGAGCTCTTTCCAGATTTAGCTTTAGGGTGAGCACTCCTACAAACATTCTCCTTGTATTTTGTCATACATATCTTTGTCATATCTTTCTCCGTGGCCTTTATTTAACCAATCCTCTTCTCTATGTCATTTGGCCTAGGAAGTAAACAAATGCAGTTACTGTTCATCATAGCTGGGGTCAGAAACTGTCTCTAAATCCAAGGCCCACTCCAATAGGAAGAGAAGGAAGGTCAAGGAATGAAGGACCGGGCAGCTCCATTGATCTCTCCTAACCTTACCTCTTCCCAAGAGCAACAGCAAGGACCTGTTTTGAATTAGGAATGTGGACATCTCCTCCTAATATGCAAATATCTTTTTCTTTCAAGGGCAAATTCATAAAACGACTGAAATGTTACAATTGCCTGGTGCTTCACAGGGCCCAATTGTTCTGTTCTTTATTAGCCTCCTCTCTACACAGTCATCCTTTAACCTAGGAGTTTGTTAGAAATGCAGAGTGCTAGGCCTCACCTCAGCACCTGAATTTTAACAAGATTCTCCCCTAGGTAATTGCTGGGTACAGCAGAGCTGATGAAGTGCCACATTCTCCCACTTGCCACATACCAAACTCTCCAAAACAGAAAGGGGAAGAAAAATCACTGTGTTACAGAAGGGTTCGTTCAGATGCAGGAAGGTGACCTTGACATGCCAAGGACATCTTGCTGACTCTGTCCCAGGGGAATCCTCTCTAGCAGGAAGTTTAGGTGTCTTTAGAGGACAAAGGGTTCCCTTAATTCTCACAGTAACTACCGGAATGCCTATACTTCATCAGGACCTCCATCCTGATCTTCCTATAGTACAGTATCCTAAGAGGTGCACAGATGGCACAAGGAGCCACTGAGAAGGACATACATACTTCAGAAAGGTAAATGCTGCGATGGAATTGGGGATCAACACAAATGGAATCAGGAGCCCTACATCACATGAAAGATCAGAGGTGGTATGGGAAGAAGGGAAGTAAAAGCAAAGAGACATTGCCCATCACAGTTTTGCTGTCTGTCCCTTCCTTGACTGCAGCTGAAAGGTCTGTGCTGTGACTCAGGCTGCAAGCAGCTGTTGGCAGCCAGCCCAGAGCTGGCCCAGGTCCTCACTGCAGGGATAAGGAGGCTTCCTGGCACACCTTTACTGGGGCCTGTGGGGCATCAATGACTACCTGCACCTGGAGGGCACAGGCTCTGCAGTAAAAGCAATCAGGCTGCAGAGCTGGCTGGAAAAACCAGTGCAGTAACTCGAGACAGGTACAACTGATTTTGTCCCTGCACGATCAGAGGACACCGTGGCTTCATTGTTGCTCTCTGCTCCTTCCAGAAGCAGCTTCAGGTTTTAGACTGTCCTACTTGTCCTGGAGATCCAAATGTTTCCCCTTGATTTCAAGCCCACTTGCAGTTCCCTCACCAGGATGTCTATAGATCAGTGGAACTCAGGTCTCAGGTTAGCAAACCCTACCTACTGTATAGCTTCCCTTCAAAGTCTAGCTGAATGGGGTTAGAAATAATATCAGGAGGTGGAGCAGCCTGCCCATATAGCATCATAGGATGTTTTTAAGAAAGCATTCAGCCCCACCCACCTCAGGATTAGCCATCAAAGGGATTGCTAGATGTGGCCTTCCAGAGACAATTTCTGGCTAATTTCTAATTCAAACAGAAGGTTCTGGTGGTATAAAAGGAGCAATATTAAGGCTAGTGGGAAAGCTTATGAAAGGTTCATGAAGTTGCAGAGCTGTAAAACCATTATGTGCCATGAGTTGTCCCAGCTGAATGTAAGTCACCAACTCTCCAAAAAAGTGGACTAAAGTTGCTGGCCAACCCTGAGCCTCTCTGTTCCTGTTCCTCCCAGATGTTCCACATGCTTCACCCTACATCAGCAGTGTCTTCTTCTTCCATGTTGGGAAATGGTCCATGTCCATGAACATGTCTGTGTTCTGTGTATTCATTTGGGACCAAGTTGTGTGGTGCGAGCACTGAGTCCAGCCTCAAAAGAGATGGATCTGTATAGGAGGGAGTGTCACATTTCTAAACCATTGTCAGAAAGTTGTTCTTGTGTGTGCGTGTGTACCTGTAGGTGTTCAGGCATAGGGAAAGAAAATGGAGGTCACTGGGAAGCGTGTCTAAACTTCTGTTTGAGTATAACTCAAGGAGCCCACTTAGCTTTGCAGGAGGGAATACTGACTAGCCTTTCCTACCCCTTTTAAAGAAGACCCCAAGTAGAGTTCATGAACAGGTTTACCTGAAGGTCTATTTTAACAATAGGGGAAAAAAAGAACTTCAGACAGAAAATCTCCCACTTCCAAAGAGTTAAACCAAACAAAACAAAAATTGCTATGTTGGATGCTACATGGTAAGAGTATCAAAGTTCTGATTTTGAATACCACTTTCCCCAGGATTCACATCTATGCATTTTCCATCTGCATCACTGAATCAGAGCCTGGTTGTTTTCTTTCAGTCTTCTCTCACTAGCCACCTACATCCAAGCAGACCTTTCATCCATTAAGTTGAATAACAATTATTGAGCACATAAATTGGGCTGGAGAAGAATCAGCATTCTTTCTACTATATAGAAGGTGGCTTGTCCTACAAATACTTGTTGCACAATTCTTATTCACATAGCACTATTAGGGGTGCTATCGAGCATACAAAAGAAGGGAGCATTCAAAGCCCTTGAAAAGCTTAAGAGTCACTGAGGGAGATATCAAGGTCACAATACAGCCCTTTCTGCTATCAAAGAGTGCATCCTCCCAGCCAGCCTGTTAGAGACACAGACATCCAGCATGTTAAGGAGATCCCCCATAATATTCTATGTGCATTGAAGTTTGAGATTCACTTATCTAGACAAAGGAAATTCTATGAGTCCAGAAAGAGAGATTATAATGCCCTTTGATTATCATTAAAAATCATGCAAAAGTCTGTCTTTGAAGAATGTCTGGGCTTTAGCTGGGCATGGAAAGCTCAAGGAATAGTAATCTCCCACCTCCACTGAGTTAAAAAATAATATCTCTGCAAACTGCAGAAGGCAGTAAAATTTTGCAAATACATTTTTCCACAACAGCAAAAGCTTTGAGTCATGCAGATGAGTCTGCAAGTTCTTGTGGCTGAGAGTATCAGGATCCCCAGATGGCAGGCTGCCTAGTTTGGACAGCTTCAAGGTCAGATACCTAGTCCTGGACTGGACTAGGCCGCACAAGATTCCTGGACTTGTACAGCTTACCTTTCAGTTAAGTAGATCAACCAACAAGAAACTAGCTCACTACTTGGCTGCAATTGTACAGCCAATTGGCAGGTTCTAGGAACCTGTGTCTTGGAGTGGCATCGCAGGGAATTTGACAAGGCAGCTACTTCCTCACAGCACAGGCTAACAGATGAAGCACTGTGACTTGACATTGGAGGCTATTGTTTCATGGGAATCATTCTTGGTGGGTATCTCAATTATTCTTTCACCAACCCATCTTATAATCAGTTTAATTATTAAGACTTTGTTTTAAATCTGAATACTGAAACAAATGAATAAGCAGCTCAAATCACAGACTCTCTTTACTGTTATGTTCTAAGTTTACCTATGATCTACAATCTCTGTGCTTCTATAATAAATGAGTCAGAGAAAATGGCTCTGAATGATCATTTGGTTCATCTACAATGAAGAGTCTGCCTATTACTTCAGAATGCTAACCAAAGGAGAGCAAAGATCTCAGGCCAAGCTTTCTACCAGCATTTTTGCTTGACATCATTTTCTAGCAGCAATAGTGGTTTTGTACTGGCCTATCTCTGCTCTGTAAGCTTGTGGCCATGGCTTATGCTTATAATGTAGCTGGTGGGATGTAACTGAGTAGCAAAACCTAACTAGCTGCCTCATATAAACTGGAATGTAGTACTTACAGTCATCAGCTAATCCAGATGATCTCATGTTCTCTTATCAATGCTCTCCACCATTGTAACAACTTTTCTTAGCTGTTCCTTTCTTTGCTCTATCCCAGTCTCAAAACTATCCTATGACCATTACTAAAGATGCATTTCAAACTGGTACAAAGCTGTGATTGTATTTGACAGGCAGGTAAGATAAATACCCACCAAGAAGAGTAGACATTCAGCCCTTTACATAAGGATTCTGTTTTCTTTTTCTTTTTTTTCTTTATCTGAAAGCTTTTGAGTGGGGAGGCTTAAGCCTCACAGGATCAGCTCACCATTTTCTCTGAGTCTTTCAAAGAATGAACAAATCTTCTTTTAAATGGTCAAGATAAAAGCAAGAAGTCTGGAACCCACGCAAATGAGGACAGCCTGGAGGAATTATAGAGTTGAGATGGAATAGTGTTTCATGTGTTAGAGGTGTGGTTGTACAAAAGATAGCAGGTGTCTCCTGAACAGTCTACACAGGTGGAACCAAGGACGAAAGAAATCTAAGAAAACTCATCCAACAAAAGCAGTAGGCCCCGTTTCCAGACATGCAGGTTCTTAAGCTTAGATTCTGTGACTATTTTAGGAGACATCTGTATTACATGGGAAAGGGTAGAACAGAACTTAGTCATTCCACCATTGGTCTCATTCCATGTATATTCTCTTCCTTTCCTTAGTAGTCCAGTACAGTAGGTGTAGCTGTTATGTTTTATTCTGCTTTGAACTCTCCCTTTGATTGACAAGCTCTTGTCTCAGGCATATAAATGTCTCTCTCTCCCCTCACACTACTCTGATCTTCTCAGTATACTCTCTTCAAAAGGCCTTCCCACATTTGCATCTTGAAATTCAGTTATACCTTACCCCAGCTTTCCATCCCTTACTCAGCTTTAATGTCTGTGTGCATTTGGGTAGCTTTAGTGCTACCTAAAATTAAGTTAGAATTATATTTGTTTATAATCTGCTTCTATTATTCTTTGGAGCTTAAATGTTCTCCAAAGACATTGTGTTGAAGGCGTGTTTCCTAGTCTGTGGTGAGATCAAGAAGTGATGGAATCTCCAGGAGGCAGGGCCTAGTGGGAGGAACTTAGGTCCTTGTTGCTGTGTCTTTAAAGGGGAAGAAACCTCTTTGCTTCTTTCTCTGCCTCCTGTGAGATATGTACTCCCTGCTGGCCTATTTTGCTTCACCACATATCTCCAAACAGTAAGGTCTTATCACCAGGTGCTGCAAGCTCTTCAAACTGTGAACCAAATTAAATCTTTTCCCCTTCAAATTTGATTATCTCTGGTATTTTTTAGAGCAAAATAAAGCTAACACATTTATATTGAGGAGTACAGAAAAACTTGCCTGGTTTTCTTCATGTCTCTAATTATTGTTTATAGAATTGGGAACTGGCACATGGTAGTTGCTCAGAGCACAAACAGTGGAATTAAATGCTGAGTCCATTGTAGAGATGAGGAAACGGAGGCCTCTGGATGCAAAGTAACATCTAAGGATCATACCAATGAGTGCATGAAAGAGTGACCTGAGCATCTTGAGTCTGTGGATGTTACTACAATGCCCATTTGACCCTTTTCAAATGGGATCAGTGCTTTCCCTAAGAAAAACTGAGGGGCTCATAGAAACTCAACACGAAGCAATGGGCCTTTGTTTTATTATTTCAAGTGACACGTGCCTGTTAGCTGGTGGCCGCTGGATGTCACCAATATTTTTTAAAAGGTCAGAGAGAAGTAGAAAGCAAAAAGCTGAGGACATGAAGCCACCTTTTTCTTTGCTTGTCTTCTTGTTACACAATGATGATTTGGTTAAGTGGAGCAGGTGGGTCAGAGAGGGACAGAAAACAGCTTGACAATCACCTGGTCCTAATTTGTCCCTTGGCAGACAGACAGACTGACATAACCCCCATGCCTAAAATTAAATTTGCAAACTCCGAGCAGATTTCTTGCTCCTCCAGGTGATGAAGCCACATGCAATGCTCTGACATCAAAGGGGCTGAAACCTCATGCCCACATCCTTTCTGAGTAGAAGTGGGAATTTCCATGGCAAAAGTCATTAATTTGAATATTCATTAGTCAATAGAGAGAGTACATGGACTTCTTAGTTAGAATTCAGGTTGTCCCTTCAGTTTTCTTATCTGAAAAATATGAACTTAGCCTTTCAAAAGGTTTTTGAAAAGTGTAGAGGAAAGCATATTACAGAGGAATCCACTGCTGATTTTCTCTTTAGTTCTCAATCAGCTGTACACCCACTACCCATCTTCTACTCTCTCCATAACCGAGGACCAGAGGAAAATGCATTATATGGGAAAGACGTGAGTCTGCAATCCAAAGTAGCCAAATGGAATAAGCAAAAAGATACAGGCACAGAATTATCTGTACTCCTCAGATATTCAGAGCAAATCAAACCTCAATCCTGCTTCCCACACCCTGGCCCAGTGCACAGTGCTCATCTGGTTGTAGTGGAGAACAGAGAATATCAATATGGGTATGTCCATCACCAGAGTCTATCCTGTTGAGCCAGCCTCTCTTGCAGCCTATTATGAAAGGGGATGGTGATTTTAATTGGCTTGATGATTTGGGGGACCTTTGTAGATCTGCAGAAAATTCCCTGTATATCAAGGAACAAAGATGTGTTGCTGAGTAGTTTCTAGTTCAACCCAATGAGTTCTATCTCAGAATAACCATGGATTTAAGCTTAATATCATCACCATGAACTTAGCAGCATCAAATTCGGTTGGCATACCTC
This sequence comes from Mastomys coucha, assembly GCF_008632895.1. Lineage (NCBI taxonomy): Eukaryota > Metazoa > Chordata > Mammalia > Rodentia > Muridae > Mastomys > Mastomys coucha. Next base: position 122,131,880 of record NW_022196897.1, read on the forward strand.
TTCCTCACAAAATCTGTCCACAAAACTTGGTGCATGGACTGAAAATGTCCTTGACAGAATGCCTGCCTACCATGCTCAAGCCTTGATTTTGATCCTGATCATTACTAAAGCAAAGACAAAGGATATGTTTTGCTAAACATATGTAATACATTACTACTCCATGGAAGGGCATCAGGGTGCCTGTGGCTATCAACAGAAATGGCCCCACTAACTTCTAATACAAAACCATACACTGTTATATATGCCTGTCCCTGAAAGAGGGTAGGAAGCCACATCTCTGATGTCTCTGCTGTGGACAGGTTCTATTTCCTTTGAAGACTCGTAACACAGAAAGGGATATTCAAAGGTACATCGTGTATGGTGAACAGACTGTTCACTGTCTGGTACTTCAAAAGCAATATAAAATTTTCTGCACTCTTATCTGCTTGCTTTGAAACAAAACACAGTATTAAACCTGATATCTTGGGAATGAGAAATCCTAATGGTGCCAGACACATGATCAGTGCTCCATAAATAATCTAAGTAGACAAAGAAGCATAATAATGTAAATGAACACCTAAATCATGTGGCCTCTCTTAGCTGAGTGATAGATAATTTTACTAAAGTGCTGCTGAAAAAAAAAGAAATATTTCAAGAAACTGTCTCAGTGAAGCATTTAAATCCTATGAAAGATTTTAAATCTCAGAAAAGGAGAAGGTAATTGCTTTCACTTTCTGTTTTTTGATGGGTTTATTAATAATGGAGGGATTCTGGTCTCTGGTCTGAAGGATTCATTTGTCCAGGTCTTCATGTTTGTTCCTAACAAATGATATGACTTTTAGTGCTGTGCTTGTCAAAGATCATATCTCACATGCCATCTGAGTCACACACACACACACAAACACACACACACACACACACACACACACACAAAGAGGGGGGTGGAATTTTTACAGCTTTGAAGCTATACACATTTAGAAATATGTAATTTCTTGATGTGAGGAAGTGGGTTGCCTAGCAAGCATCCCTGGCCTTTGTTCATTACTAACCTCAAAAAATGCTCTCCTGAATGCCTCCCCCTCTTTACCTCCTATGCATCTATGGGGGCAGGGTTATGCCTTTCAAATTTTTATCTCCAGTCTACCATTCATTCACATGTTACATGTAGGGTGATAATAGCACCCCTTCCTTGGACCACAATAATCCAAAGTATCTCTAGACCCTGGCAAATAGCACTAGGATGTAAAATTAGTGATGTTTAAGTATCAGTGAGTTAAGCTGAGAAGACCATCACCCGCTAGACAAATCAGATTTGTATGCCTTTAAAAATTATAAACTAATTTTTTTCTAAGCAGTGTTCTGCCGTGATATCTGCCTTATAGTCTGTGCAGAAAATAGAAGTCCCAAAGGTCTGTGAGCACATAGGAAAAGTTATTATGTAAAATTATATTGTCTCAGTTAACTACTGACATTCTCATGTTGCAAAACAAACCAATATGGAATCCAGGAACTTAATCATTTATGTACTACTTCTGAGTCTCTTGGTTGGCTATGGCTATGCAGGGTCGACAGATAGACTAGGGTATTTTTCAGGACTCTTTTGGATTCTTAGGCTAGAGAGGTAGTGCTGCTACCTAGAAGTGCTTGTGATGAAGGGCTAAGCTCCTTAGATCTCCTCCGGAGCTTGTACTATCTTGTTAGGTTGAAATAGACCCTGAGCCCTCTACTACCAAGTCCATCCATTATGCTAACTGTCCAAATGAAGACCCATAATAAAAGTAGATCGCCAACAGCTGGGTAAGATACATTCCTTGGAAATGTATTTCAAAGACCACATTTCAGAACTAACATTAGCCAGGAAGTATAAGTCTTCAGCTCTCACCTACTCTGCTTATTGACATAGTTTGTTTGTCATACTGGGGACTGAACCAGGGTCTCACACTCACTAGCCAAGCACTCCACCATTGGGCTGTACTCCTGGCCATCCATTCCATCAAAAGACAAAGATTAAAAGAGTTGATGCTGGCATTGAGTTCATGTTTGCAAAACTAATTATGTCTTAGTAGGAAAATGCCCAACATAAGTTCATTTTTTAAAAAATTAACTATGCTCAATAAATCTTATTGAATCAGTCATATGGTGGAACCTATCATTTTGTTTCCAGGACCTTTAATATATATGGTCTTGGCTTAGATCAGATTTTTAAAAGAGAAATTTAAGTATTCGTGCCAACTATTTAGTCTCTATTTAGAAGTCTGCTTCCTTGCCGCAGGAATACTTAAGAAATCACTGGCACCTTGACAACAGCCAGCAGCTTAAAACAGATGTGTATTCTGTTTTGTTCCGCCTTCATATGTACTCTGCATTAGGCATAGGCCTATTAAAGAGCTTGTGCCCTGATTAGGTGCCTGTGCTGCTAAAGAATCATGTAGGAAAATGGGGTGTGCACAAAAGAAAAATGGTTATTGTAATAGAGCACACATTACCCAATTATGGTATCTTTAATAGATGTCTAGCATTATTTAATGAATTAAAATGTGCTATAGCTAAAATCAAACACTGTCCATATACTCTTCCAGGGACCTCCTGAGACCAGCCTGTGGTTTTACAAAGAAAGAAAATTAAAGTCAAAGAATACTCCCCATGTGGTCCAAGGTTGGCTTTCAGCAACAACTGGCCCTAGGCTAGACCAGGTTTCCCAGATTCCAGTATCAGGATATTCCAGAAAACCAAGTTTGTTTTATGAGATAAAGGAATTGTGGGTAATTAGCCTTAAGACAGTAATAATTTTGGATTTTAACTACTGGAAATATTTTCCATTATCCATGTTAAAGAACTCTGGTCTCAAATGGAACAGAAAAATGGCTTATTTTGACATCATGAAATGTTGCATCCATCTTCAGAGAAAACTAGGAGGAGAAAGCATTGAAGATCTTCCTATTGCAGTGTGCACTCTGTATCCTGGATTCCATATGCCAAAGCCAGTGTCAACTTCTTATTCCCATGCCTCTGTGTTTTTCTGACTTGGGACACTCTTGGCTCCTCTGAACTTTGATTTTCTCCATTTCTCTAATGGTTGCTTGTAACTTGTCTTTACAGTTGTTCCTTTATGTGTCTTCCTAGTAATGGTATTGTCCTGAACACCCTTCCCTCTCCCTATCCAGAATGCTTTTCACAGAATCCAAAATAATGGCTCCTAGGTCTTTATCTCCAGCCCCCGAGCCACAACTTCAGAGGCTCTTGGTTGGCCCATTGGCACATGGTTATCATATTCCTCTCTTCATGCTTGCCCTCCAACATTCTCTTCTGCAGTATCCCAAACTAAGTAGGCAGTAGCTCTATCTACATAGATACCCAAGGCAGAAACTACAAGTTACTTTTCTATCACACCTCATATGTAAGCAGCCACCGGTTTGGCTATTCTGTATATCCAAATACCCCCTGAATTGACCTCAGTCAATTTTTAATTACTCATTAGCCTCCTAACTCCCCTGAGTCATGCTACAGCCCTTATTATAACCTCTAACCCTAAACCCTTCTCCACATGACTACATGCCATCTGCCAAGAACAGAAAGTTTCTAGACAGTTCTTACAAATAAAGTATCAGTTTGAGTTTTATGCAGTTGCCCACTTCCTATCAGCCCTTATATTCTAACCATGGGTGGCTGTTTATTCATTAAGCATTATTTATGAAGTGTGTCTTTGGAGTCTGACCTTGGCAAGTCAATAGTAAACATTTCAATCATTCTTTTTAAAACCTAGTAAGGGAAGATACATAATACAAGACTAAATAGATACCTCTAACAAATGATGTAAATCAACATATTATATATTAAGTTGAAGTGAAAATTGCTTTTAAGAAAAATAGAATAGGGGAGGGCAATGGGGAGGTATAGGAGGAAGTGCTCTATATGGTTGTCATGGAAACCCCACACTGAGAGGATGACATTAAAAGAATGGAAGTTTTGAATGAGTGAGCTATGTGAATAATGCAGACATACAGAATTCACAGCTGAGAGAAAAGCAGATGCAAAGACAGGGGTCTTCCTATAATGTGAAAAGACCAGAAGAGGAGTCCTTTGTGGATGTAAAGAACCTTATAGCCATCAGTTTGTGTGGCTTTTGGCTATCAACAGTTGAAAAGAGGTCAACTTTTGTTTCTCAAAAGACAAGAAAGTCAAGAGAATCTAAAGGGTACCAGCACTATCCTTGTCAGAATACACTTAAATACCATGTGTCCAAGTCAGGCAGGGGGTGTGCGTTGAACCACCTAAATATTACTGTAGCTTGCAACTCCAATCACTTCATTTCTTCTGGTGTGCTTCTGTGGATCAGTTGATAGTAGCTCTGATTAGAGTCAAAGCAAGTCAGATGCCAAATTCCGTGTGCAAGATTTGAAGAACTGCAATCCTCGCCTCATGGTAGGAGATATTCTAAGGTCTGCAGCAAGCTATGTACATGAATATTCCTACTAAAGGACAAGAGAGGAGAATCAAGACTAGGTATTCAATCTGTGCCTACTGTATACTTCTGTGCTTGACTACCTTGGTGCTTTTGGAGAGTTTTAAGTGAGGTGGGAAGACCCATTTGACTGTGGATGGAACCATCCTATGGGGTGAAGTCTCATGCTGAATAAAACGTAAGCTGAGTAGCAGCCATCATCACTGCTTCCTGACTGCATATGCAATGTGACCACATGCCTCCTGCACCTACCTCCTCCACCTGCCACCCTACATTCCCATCATGAAAGACTGACCCCTCAAACTCTGAACCCAAATGAAATCTTCCTTACATTGCTTTTGTCAGATATTTGTCTTCACCTTAGAAAAACTACTTAATCTCTCCAACCCTTGTTTTTCTTACCTGTAAAATAAGGGTGAGGGCAAGATTATGGCTTAGCACTCTCTCAACTAAAATTTTTGCAAATATACATCTATGGTAACCTCCTATCTTCTTTGAAAACAATTTCTGACTCTGCTCATAGCACACATCTTCAATCTCTTATCCTAGTGAATCAAATGTGCTTCTCAGAATTCAAGGACAGCACCAGGCAGAGTGGTGCCGACCTTTAATTCTAGCACTTGGGATGCAGAAGCAACAGATCTCTTTGAGTTCAAGTCTAGCCTGCTCTATGTAGTGAATTTCAGATCAGCCAGAGCTACCTAGTACAGCCATGTCTTACAAAAGAGTTAGGGGGAGGGGGGGCGAGAATGAGGCAAGGGATGGAAGTTGGGAGGAGAGTGTTGTGATCCCATTTCTAATACCTATAATCTACTCTACACACCCAAACTGATCTTTCCAAACTACACATCCACCAACTCAGATTGCACAAGTCCTAATAGCATCCCATCAACTTTGGAGTGAAATCTACCACTGACATATCACTACCTTCACAAGTCCTAATAGCATCCCATCAACTTTGGAGTGAAATCTACCACTCACATATCACTACCTTCTTCTCCTTCCCCTGACTCTAGCCACACTGCCCTCTTGTTCTTCCTGAACCTGCCAATCTCATTTTCACCGAGATTTGATCTGGAAACATCCTCTTCCAGAACACTATCTCTGAAATCTTAGGACAATTTCCTCCTTCATTTACCAATGTCCTCCATTCAAAGAAATTTCTTGATGCAAAGCTTCCAAGCTGAAATTACATCTGGCTCTTACTCTTAACCTTGACTTGATTTATTTTCTCCCTAGCTCTTATCGTTCATGGAAATTATAGTATGTCGTGCTATGACGATATTGTTATATAATTAACATTTAATTTAATATAACTTAATGTAAATTACATTATCATAGTAACAAATAGCAGAGGCTTGGTTGGCTCTGTGAAATGAATGAGTAATTCTATTTCCCATAAGCCATCTGCTTGGCTTGGAGGTCTGTATGATGATACTCAAATTGGTTATAATATTCCATTTTAACCATAGTTTGCTCTAATGTACAGGCAGTTGTTCTATACTATTATAAGCAAGTTTAGGTTCTGACAGAAAGCCATCACGCCTGTGAATTCTCACAAACTAATTCTACCTAAAGAATTGTAATAGCTTTCAGAAGGAATTGAATGCACTTCAGCTACATGAAAGCTTTACCTGTGTTCCTAAAAATGTCAACAGAGACACAGAGAATTTAATTTTTAAGACAATCTGTTGTGGGTAGCATGACAAACAGAATTCAGATATGATACAAGCCCAGATTTTAAGCCCAAACTAAATGCTCAGTATTGATTTTTTTCTGTTGTGCTGTCAAACTTAATTGGCTACTAGATTCTTGAGATATGGTACAGATGAAAAACAGTCCTATAGACAAAGTTCATTCAGCAAACAACCCACTGCAACCATCTAAGAGCCAGTATCTGTTAACTCAAGGGCAAAAGTCTGGGTCAACGTCCTGGTGAACAATATAAATTAGGAGACAAAAAGCTTAGAATCCTCCTACCTTGATTTATTAAAAGATAACAAGAAACATGAAACTACTGATAGTACAATTTTTATAACAAAAATTGTTTTTTAATGTCCTGTATTTAAAAATATCCTGTATAGTGTGAGTACATTCCCATATGTTCATTTGTGAAAACCTGAACTATTCAGTGTATTCATATGGGAACATGGGGTCTAGTGGAAGGCGTTTGGGTTGTATGACAGAGCCTTCATGGCTAGATTAAAGCTTTTGTCCCAGGACTGAGACATGTGGCCTTCTTTCTCACTTGTATCCTCTCTTTTGCCAAGTTATGTCATGACATGAAGCAACACAAGAGCATCTTTAGATTAGCCAACTGATCTTGAACTTTGCAGCTTACAGAACCTTGTACAAAATAAATTACTCAACCCAAGTTATAGCTCCAAGAAACAAACTGAAATAACCTCCGCATCTATCAAAATTACAATAGACAATAGTACAAAGGATATATCGCAATTTGTGTGATAGTTTTCTAAAAAATGAGAATGTGTGATCTGTAAATGCCAGGTAACACTGATACACACCAAAACACTGTTGAGAAAACAAGTTAGGCAACAAAATGTAGAACACCTACTAAGTAATTCTCTAAGTAAAATTTAAAAACAAGTAAAATCCATAGTGTGAGGATTCTGGACACTACTTATTCTTGATGGTCTGGGAGAGGATACAAAAGTGGCCTCTGAGGAACTAAAGATGAGCTATTTCTGCATTTAGGTCCCAAGCACATGTTACCTTAATCAAAATTAATTCAATTACGTATTTATGACATATCCATATTCCTATATATGCTTTATATCTCAAAAAGAAGTTTATGAAAAAAAAAAGAATTCTCATGTTTGAGGAATTTTAAGCCAAGGAAATTAAGAAAACCCTTTTATAACTCACAGATTTATCTGCCAACTTTCAAACCCATCAGAAGCATGCATGTGTTGAAAAGAAATTTAATTTTCAGCTGAACTTTATAAAAAAAACTCATTTGATTCTGAAGATACCACTCATCACAGATGCATCAAGAGAAAATGACTTGTTTCTCAAAATCTTACGTTATTTTCTAAAACCTTCTATCTTCAAGTTCTGGTCATTTACCAAAATCTATATCTCCATTTATATATTTCCTTATGTACACATATGAATATGTTCGTGTGTGTGTGTGTGTGTGTGTGTATACACACACATATACATATATATGAGATGAGGAAGCCTCATGAGGAATAGACATCTTTTTATCTCTTGCACCTCAATTGATACAGATAAGAAAACTCTGCATCTTTTGAGTGGTCTGAAAGCATAAAAACATGGTAAGTTGCTGAATAATTACCAGGCCAATATCCAAAGAAAGATTAAAAAAAAAAAGAGGAGATTAATCATTGTTTGGTGCCTCTCAGTCTGTGTAAAGGATATATCAGAGAGGCTGAAGGGGAGTCCAGAGGACAAAGTTGGAATCAGAGGCCCAGCTTTAATATACAGCCTTTATTTTAATTGTCTAAGTTTTATAGATGTGTAAATCCATAAATTGGGTTAGAGTGACTAGAAGTGGCTAGTATCTGAAATACATAACAAAACAAAATAAATTATTTCTCTGAATATTCCCTATTAGGCTAAAATCACTTTCACAAATGTTTCTGAAACATAATACCTTTTATAAGAGGAAATCAGTTCAAAATGGGATAATGTAAAATGCTATTAAAATAATTACAAACACTTTAGATGAAAAAATAGAATCACTGGCTCTCTTTATACGTACATCTAAAACAGGCTTTTAGATGGTTTTCTACAAGAAAATAGTAAGAAATTAATACCGAAAGTCAAAGAATCATAAAGATACTTTAAAGAATAAAATAAGAATTATAACAGATATAATTGTCAAATTAAAAACTAAAATATCCTTGTAATTGTAGAATAAACACAGTTAAAGAGGGAATTTGTGAACTGGAAGACATGTTAGAGAGGAAAAAGCACATCAATCAAGCATGAAAGGATAAAATGGTAAGTTATACTAGTTTCCCCCAAGACACAGCACACTTTGTAAAATCTGCCTCTTCATGCCCTCTTTTCATTCTCCACCTATCTGTCCAGCATCACCAGAAGGATGACCTTACATGCTGTAACTTGGCAATCTTTTTATTCCAATCTCAAATACATATTAAAAATTTTAATTTGATTTGAAAAGAATGAAAAGCTTTAGAAATAGCAAATTTGAAAGCAGGTAACTACAAGCTTCATTCTAACCCCAGAATGGTTTTATTTGGTTATTTCATCATTTTTTAATTTGCAAATAAAAATATCTATAGCCTGGGCCAATAGTCTCTACTTAATCATCATCTGAAGCTACTCTTTAAGGTCTGACTCCCAACTCCTTGTGCCTTTATTTATTTTTATTTTTGCTGGAAATAGAAATACACCACACTTTTTACTTTTGAATGAATCCTTAGGAATCAAAAAGAAAAATCTGCCTTTCCCTGTTTGCCTACAAAAGGTAAAGAAAATATCCGCAGGAAGTAACATTTATATGGAGCAAAAGAGGTATTTGCATGGCCATGTCCCCATCCTTTGGAGTTTCCAAAGTGTGAGAGTAGACTCATGTGTGTTTGTATGTGTGTCTCAGAGAGTGACAGAGAGTGAGGAGAAAGAGGGGGAATAATGACACAATCATTCACATATGGATCTCAACAGTACTAGGAAAGGATCCGGTGTTCGTACAACACTCTCATCCTCCAATAATTAGAAACTATTTGGGTTGACCTTCTCTATTCACAGATTTCTGAATCTACTACTCACAGATTGACTCCCCCAAATAGCATATTTACCTCTATGCTATTGTGAGCATAGAGGTAAATGTGAGCCAAATTGGTTATTTTATAAAAGGGGCTGTATGTTAAAATGCCAGCAATGTATGAGACTAGTACACATCTTCAGAGTAGACTACCAGTGTTGCCTGGTAATCAAACTATACCCCCCTCCAGAACAATTTAACTCCTGAAAATATTCAACTGAATTCCAGACCACCTGGCCTAAGAAAGTAAGGCCGTGGCCCCTGAAGGGTCAGCTAGCTTGGAGTTAATAACTCCATGCTAACTCACTTGGTCACCATCACATGGCCTGTATAGAACCATTTGCCAATTCTGAGCCTTGATGATTTTACCTATAAAGGGGCCACACACAACTATTCTGTTTCCAAAGTCGATTTCAGTTGTAAAATGCCACCTCCTACCTGCAGCTTTCTGTTTTCTTAACTTATGTAGTAGTGATGCATGTATTTGAAGTATTTTCTCTATAATTACTTTTAAAGTTGAACATAGATGCTTTATACAAGCTTCTAAATGTAAGGCTTGACAGTAAGTTGGAAGAAAAAAGCTTATCAAAGGAAGCCAGTCTAGTACCATTCTTGAATTCATAGAAGTGGGTGTGAAAATTGAATGTCAGAGGCAAAAAGCCAAGAGCAGATTGAAGCCTGTAAAACTCCAAAAGCTATAAACCATTTCAGCGATAAGCTAGGATCGAAGACTATAGAGTGAATGGGAACTTGCAGAGTGAGTAGGGCTCTTATAAAACCTAGAAAAATCCCCACAATGGTCCTGGGAGGAAATTGAAATCCAAGGGTTGTTATTTAATAGCTACATTTTCCCTTAGACAAACGTGTCCATGGACATGTATTTTGTAACATAGGACGTATATTTTTTTGGTTTACAATGTGGGGCAACTTAACATTCTCCAAATAATTTGGTTGTAAAACTTTTCTTTACAAGTATTTCTTTTGCCAACCATTACCTTAGCCCACATTAATACAAAGATGACTCTGGTATGTCTGCTTTCAAGGAGTTTGCAGACTTAGATATCTGTCCTTTAGATTCAGTCCAGGTCCTGGCTTCTACTGAAACCTCTGACTTCTTGAAGAATTCCCTATCTTCACTAACCTCTAAGAGTCTCAGAAAGCTCCCACCTCTTGTATTGTATTTGTATTTGCTATTCACTCTGTGCTAAGTACTCACTCTGTGCATACTTAGGTGACCATCTCTTCCACATGACTTCGGTCTGAATTCAAACATCAAAAATGCTTTTCTTAAAATAAAATTTGTTGTGGGAATATTTAAAAAAATTAATCCACCCTGCAAATTCTCTTTCCCGCTGGTCCACTTTTTTGTGCCAGTACCGTCTATTTTCTCCCAGCTAACAGCAACCTCTCGCTCACATGCAATGCCTTACACACCCCCACAATCATTCATCGAGCTAGCACCTAGGACCCGGTAGGTAATTTATGACTCTTAAGGCTTTAATATATAATCAGGTTTATATAATAATAAGATCACAATTTACAAGATGCCAATACAATAATTTCAGAACCAAATAATAAAGACAATATTCTAACCCAGTTAATCTATTTTATAAAAAATATATAACCACACTGGTCTGAGTCTTCATCATCCTCTGACTCCATGATGAAAAAACTCTTCCTCCTCCACTCTGACCTTTCTCCTCCTCCAACTCTGGCTCCACCTCTCTATTCCTGTCCAACCACAGGCTGGTCACTGCCCTAATGTGATTGGACAGAGAAAATGCTGCAAGAAAAAAATCTGGTTTTTAGACACAAGCTAACACATTTTTCAAGAGTATTTCCCAATTTTCCAAATACCTTAATTTTGAAAGCGTCTCTCAGCTTCCATTTGCCTTTAGTCTTCCTTCCCGCAGTATGAGGAAAGTTCCCTGCGAGGAGAGGCTTTACTGAATCATATACACTCACATACAATGCCCAAATCAGTGTCTGGCATACAGCAGTTCACTCAGTATATTTAAATTGTGTTATTACTTATAAATGAATAACATGACTCATACTAAAAACATTTCAAAATAATCGCTAAGATTTTGTTTATATGCTCTCAAGTATTAGCAAAGTCATAAAATATAGGGTCAATTGGAAAGTAAAAAAAGAATCTGTGAGTCCTGATTGTGTATGTGCCTTCTAGGCCACTTAAAATAGAGGAGGATTCCTAGATATCACTCACTATTAGTGAGAGTGAGAAAGATGCACAGGATTCTTCAAGGTAGGTAATAAGAGAAGGCATTCCCAAATTGTCTAGAAAACAGTGTGAGGAAAATCACAAAGAGATAAGATGCATAAAAAATTGCTAGAATGCTGATGAATGGGAAAGTCATAATCTATGCTGTGACTGGGGCAAATGTGAGAATAGAGCTTATGCTGGAGGAGGCAGTGCTTAGGAAATAAAATGGCTGAAGCCATTTTATAGAACAGCCAGTCTGACCACAGTGTAAAGAATACAGACCTTTGTGGGTGAGGGACAATGAACAGGGGGAAATTGTGGCAGAAATTGGCATGCGTGCAATAATTTATCACTGTACTATAGAGAGGAGAGAGAATTAGTATCTTTTACTAAGGCTCTACTTAAAGGAATTTTAAATTAAAGTATAAACATTAGAGCAGCTGAAGTACCCACACTGAATATAAATAACTACTAGAGAGATTGACACCAAAGAATTGCTGCAATTTGAGGCAAGCTTAACCCAGCAAAAGGAATATTTGCTTTCTAAAGGTGATGTCTCAACAATTCATAATCAGTTGCCTTGGGGGAAATTTTTTAGAGACTGGAAAAGTACAATATTTTGTCTATAATGTAGGAAATATTTGGACTACACCATACAAAATAGTAATATAAAGATAGAAAAGGTAAAAATACTAATATAAAATAAAGATATTATGGAGAAAATATAGGTGCTTGTGAGCCAACATAAGGAAGAGGAAGAAAATTAGGAAGAGGTTCTCCATCCTTAGATGTGTCCTGTATGTTTCATGCCTCTGCTTCAGAAACTGCCCTTCTGTGGGATGTTCTAAGCTGAGCAGTTCCTCCCACATCCCTATGGACAAACAGGAAATTCTTTGGTTATCTTTGATATCTTGATGACATAATCGCCAAAACAGCTTGAAATTTAAAATATCAGAGTCAATCCATCTGCCTTAAGTTATAGTAATGCTAGTATAGTAAGGGAAGAAACAGCTCCAAATTAAGGGAGAATAAATTTTAGTTGTGAAACTGAAGAAGAATTTAGATGAAACACTAAGTAACAAGAAAACCAGAGGCAAGCAAGGCCACCATGGTCACCTTCTATCAAACTCAATTAGAGGGAAGCCTAGGTCAAGCAAGGACATTGGAGAGAGAAGACAGCAGGCGATGGCGTCAGATGGCCTGGTCCTTCTAGAAGCTACACACATTCATTTCAGGAGGAAGTTGAGTTGCAAGAATTGGCTTCCATTCAGCAGAAAGAAGTTGTAGGAGCCAGGAGGCAAAAAGATGTCTACCATCTGGAGAAACTGCAGGAAGGAGAATTGGAAGTCATACAGATCAGGGGTGGTAAATGAGAGAAAAAGCAAGAGGCTATCTGGCCAGGAGTCTTTGGGTAGGGTTAAATACTCCCCCCTTTTAATGCTCGCATACAACATGCAGTCTTCACAACAAGGAGTTTCAAGAAGGAAGAGAAAGTCATTCCAAGTCTTAGGAAAGCTATGATTTTGAAATGACATTTAGGAGAGCTGTCTTTTAGTATGTAAACGTGCCTCAAGTTTTAAAATTCTAAAGTCTTCAATATTCATTCTACAAAGTACAAGGGTATTCTTTGAGGGTAAAGAAGATTATGTTTGATTTCTCAAGAATCAGAATTTTGTACTGGAAAAATCAAAACGTGGAGGAAGTCCCTGAAGTTTGAGCCAAGAAGGAAAGCCAAGTGAGTCAGGACTTTTGGATAAGATCAGTGAAATTAGATCCTCCTTCGATCATTTATTAAGTTTGTGATTTTTGTGAAAGTCCATATACTCTGTAAACATCAACTTCCTGTCATGTTAACTTGGAATGGTACCCACGTGAAAGCTATTATGATGACTGAAATTTAAAATAATTATGTTTTAAAATGTTCTAACGCATGCTTTCGGTATGTTTTGAAAACTGAGTAATTATTATGTACTCTTTGTATTACCAACATCTACGTTCTTAGTTGAGAATAATTCCAGAATTATTTGTTGACAGAGTTGTTTAGGATTGGCTTTTCTCTCGTTCTTAGTTGAGAATAATTCCAGAATTATTTGTTGACAGAGTTGTTTAGGATTGGCTTTTCTCTTACCGTCTTATAGGGATACCATTTAAAGATTCAGCTGCAAAAGAGGGACAAAGCCTATGTCCATCTGTGATTTTGAGACTTTAGATAAAAGATGTTGTAGACACTGACTTGGCAGGGTTCTTCTGTCAAGTCTATAACAAATTCATTGTGTAGCTGTATCCACCACATGCCTTTTCTAATCCCTCTTTCTTCATCAGTAAAGATGGAGGAATTACCAAATCTCTGTGGTTCATATGAATTTTATCATACCCTCCTCTTGCACCTACTGTTTCAAATGTGGCACCCGGGAGTTGTAAACGACGTAATCCCCTTTTGCCTGTATTAGAATTCACTGTGAATGCCGAATGTGCAAAGTGTGTGAGGATGGGATCTTCCATGAGCAGGAGACAGGTTGCCCTCCTCAGGCTGCTTGCTCAGACAGCCATTTTGCTCTTCCTTTGGCTGGCTGCCTCTCCTGGTAATTTTCTGCTGCAGCTCTCTCTTTACCCCAGCCAGCCAGAGGAAAATGAATTCACCCAGCAGTCCCAGCCATCCCTTCGGATATTTCAGGGAGAGAGCAAGCTAGCCAGGCATTTCGCTGTTAATTATCAGCAGCCTGGCTGCTGTGGCCTCCTGCTGTGCCAGTTTGAGAGATGAAACTCTTTACACTGCTTATTGGGCTCAGCTAAATAAATATTACCCAGCATTAGTGTTGTCAAAGATAACGGTCTGAATTCCATTCCCTGGAGGGGCTGTGGGTATTTGAGTTTTCCATTATCGGTTTTCTCCCCTGTCCCCACCCCACACCTTCTTTTAACACACTAAAACTAAATTCTTTCTCTGCATCCTGAACATTGGCATCAGAGTGCTGCAGCCATATTAGAGTGCTTAAAGTTGGTAACATCAGTGCTTCTGGATTTAAGGGTTCCAGAATCACTCACTCACTTCCTATTGCTATGCTATCAGAATTCACATTTCTTGGCAATGTACTTTGAATTAGTACAACCTCAACCCTCATACCCAAAAGTAAGTTCTGAAAGGCTTAAGTCCACTAGCTGCTATAATTGGGTTAAAGGTGGAAATATGACCCCTCTACAAGCCAATTATGGCCTCAAAGAATTAATTCCTATACTTCTTAAAGCCATTTAAAAAGCAATTCCTTTTCTTTGTGACTGAATATTGAGCCATGAAAACACAGCCCTAAAAGCAATTATTTTCAGCTATGAAGATAAAAACTAAATACTAAGAATGGATTCAAAAACACAGTAAGTTAAAAAAAAAAAAAAGGATTTAAGAAGTAAACACAGGTCTGGCCAAAGCATATGAAAGCCGTACCTCTTGCTGTTTTAGGAAGTCATGCCAATCTTTGGACTTGGTCTTGAATCAGTATACTTCCATTATCATTAAAGTTTGAATTGGGGTTTCTCCTCCATCGACATTTAGGCAGCTGTTACATGTGGTCCTCTTTCTGTGCCAGTTTGTAGCAAGTGCAGGAGATATATGCCTATGTCCTTTTAGAATGTAACACTGGAGTGGCTTACTCCAGAAAGGCTAGTGCAGCTGGGTGCTGTCTAGCTGTATGAAACGCTCAACCAATGAATGAGTTGGTAAATGAATGCCTCAGGTTTCTGTTCTTTGGGGATAGGGTTAAGCATATGGGTTTTTTTGTTTGTTTGTTTTCTGGGGCTGTTAGAGGTTCTCAGGAGGATTGAGACAAAGTGGTGTGATCCTGATTGTCTGCCTTCCTTTCTGTCTCAATTCTCCATTTACATATTGATTTGTTGGCATCATATTGTAACTAAGTTACTGCTACAAATGTTCCTTGACTTTTATTATGGGTTAAATATTCATAAAAAGCATCATCAGGAGCAGAAGCTAATGGAACTCAAAGTTACCAAATTCCTAGCTCAGTCACATAGCACTCTATAGACCACTTTCATGATCTGATGGTCAACAGGGAGATAAAGCTTATTAACTAGAATTACAAGATAGCAATAGGCTACTTGCCATTAAGCTGTGGGTAGAAATTACAGCATGATAATCTGGAAAATATTTTATTTGTGTCTATAAGAGCTTTGTAAGAGAGGGAATATCTACTTATAATTTCTTACATGTCCCCACTCCCATGTATTGTTTACATGCCATTCACTGTTCATATTCAGTGAACTAATACATACATAGATGTGCTGTAAAACAATACCCTGAAAATTTAAACATTTCCTGACAGAGGTTCCATAAGATTCAGGAAATTACAACTTGAGACATTCCATCCTAGAAGGAGGCTTTAAGACATACAAGTATACAACTCACAAGTTTTAGGAAGTCCCTGAAAGTTACAAGATTCACAG
The DNA here is from genome assembly GCF_008632895.1 of Mastomys coucha. Classification (NCBI taxonomy): domain Eukaryota; kingdom Metazoa; phylum Chordata; class Mammalia; order Rodentia; family Muridae; genus Mastomys; species Mastomys coucha. The sequence continues at coordinate 122,147,771 of NW_022196897.1, forward strand.
AGTCTTTCCTTCCCCAAGATTATTAAAGCAGTATAAACCATTCAGGAGAGGAGACTCTCCAACCTGTTGAACTACCTGTAAGTTATGCAAAAAGCTCCACATTTACATTTCATCATCTCAGGTTTCTATAATACAGCTGCCTTTGAATCATGCATGTTTCTCTAAGTTACCCCTCATCCATACTCCTGTAAGTAATCAAATAAACCCAATGACTTGTCAAGTAAGACTTTGCTAGAATTGTTTCTTTAGTTTGCCATCCATGATTTATCTGGAATGAGCAGATGGTTTTGCATTATTTTCCCAGAAAAGTCACACAACAAGAGAAAAAGCTACAGATTGAAATCCTACTAAGATAGTCTCTCCTTTTGGTGCTAACAGTTTAGGGGGTGTGAAGGTTTTACAAGAGAAAGAGAAGTAAAAACACAACCAAGCCAATGTGCAAAAGATTCTCATTAATCAATCCTCAGGCTCCCTTGGGGGAAATTAATTGTCCAGATCCACTAAAAGAATTTCACTGAAACCAAGATTATTAATTTGGTGGTCATGAAAGGTTAACTCTATAAACAGGTTTAATCTCTTGGTTTGTTTTCTACCTTGTGATGACGCCCTTCTAATCTCCCTCCCCTTCCCCACCGTGTGTGTGTGTGTGTGTGTGTGTGTGTGTGTGTTGGTGCTGGTGGTGGCTCTAATTGCGCATGAGTGTACACATGCAGAGGCCAGAGGTGAATTATATCATTCCCAAGTTTATTTCCTTAAGACAAAAATCTATCCCTGAAACTTCAGTTAAGCTCATGGTCAGCAAACTCTTGATTTTTCTGTCTCTGTCTCCCATAGTACTAAAGATACAGGCATGGGCAGCAATGGCTAGTCTCTGGATCCTGTGGACTCAAAATCAGGTTCTCATGCTTGCTCAGAAATGTTCTTAACCACTAAGCCATCTCCCCAGTTCATATTTGGACATTTTAAGTGAACTATTCACTTAAATATCAGAAGTAAAACATCCAAGTCTTACTGCATTCCTTTGTGTTTTACAGTCCCTAAGTTCTTTTCCCAGAGCCTGTATGGCCAATAGGGCAATTCCATTGTACTCATGTTAGATAGTATAATTGTAGAAAAGCATCTAGAAATAATGGCTCTACCTCCTCATCTAAGTAACGTGAGTAGAGAAGGCACAAAAGTTTTAGACAGTGAAACTGGACAGAATTTCAATAGTATCACAGATGAGGAAATCGGCAAAGACAATTGAAGGCTTTGCTTAAGAGTTCATACCTAATTCTGGACAAAGTCAGAGCTTGCCATCAACATTCTTCATTCCATAGCCACTTCATATTACTTTCACTAATACTGGCTTAATTTTTCATGCATTTTATTTTAAGTATTCTTTTCAACCCATACACAATGGATATAGATGTTTCTTTTTAGAAAACCTAAGGGTATACCACTGGCCTTGCCTGGATAGTTGAACCAGGGAAAAAAATCCTACATAATGAACTTGCACATTGCAAAAACATCCATGCCTTCTCATTCCTTCTCAGGCTGAAAAGTCAAATTATACTGCAGTCCATTTGGCTTGATGCTTATCATGGGTCACTTCTGGTCCTTAGCCTGGATTCTGGTGTAGCCAGGAAATTGCCAAAAGCCATATGGACTCCCCGGGCTACCTCCTGAATGAGATTGGATGATACACACTTAGAAACTGACTCTCTCCAAGAGATGGAACAGATGGCACTTCAGATATGAATATGCATGATGTAGCTCCTAAGGTTGTTAAATAAGTATGTATTTTAGGTGGATTCATGAAAATCAAGATTTTCATAAGTGAAATGAAAACTAAGCCAAGGAAAACACAAGGAATCTGTACATTATCCTTTGTTTGTTGACACTGGCCTCTGCGGCATGCTCCAACCTCCAGAGAAACCACTAGAAAGTAACAGGAAGACATAAGAGAAATCTGCAGCAGAGGATATGCTGTGAGATCCTAGACAGGCCATGAAGCAGAATTCACATCCAGAAGAACAAGAAGGGAAATAGGACTGCTTGAGTTTGCCCTCTGTTCACCCAGTACTTGGTCCTTGTGAATAGTTCCTTGGTTTTCTCAGCTCTTTTCTGGCCCGTTATAAATATTTTCACCCTGATGATCCTACCACCAACTCTAAATACTTCACATTTCATTCAGTCCTGGCTATTCCCAAAACAAGGCTGACAAGTCATAAGAATAATACAAGTACTTCAACCAGGAGAATTAATTAAGCAGATGGAATCCACAAATCCCCAATATAGACAGGACCTATTACAGGCCCTAAGATCTCTACCCAATAATTCTATCTTACATGTTCAATGACATACAGTTTACAAAAACTTTCATATTCAAAATATTGATTTGAATTTTATTGTGAATATTTGGTTGTGAATTTTTAAACCCACTAATGGGTAAAAACAATAAAGCTTCAAAGAAGTTAAATGACTGCTCATGGACACACAAGTCAGGTGACTTTAACCCTCATTCCTTTGATTCCAACCCATAATGAATCTAACCTGGTTTTCACTAGTGAACCAGCCAAAGAGGTCTTCACTAGGGGAAAATTTTCAACTTGTTCTAGACCAGCCTAACCCACACATGGTCTGATTTCGGGAAGTCACTACACTAATTTATAGAACAAGGCAATAGCCCCCATATTTTAGAAACATTCAAAAAGAAGGCAGTGGATTCTTATTTATATCTCATTTGTGCCAGCTCTTAATCTCTCTTGGTACTCATGATCTTTTGTGGTTCTTATTTGAGCTAGAGTATATTACCTTTTCATTCAGACCCTTTTGATGCTATGAGCTATTGTTTTGAGGCTATTATGATAAACAGCAATAGCTGACTGATACTGTCACTAACTTTCTTTCATCTTCTTGACTATAATCCAATTGCAAATAAAGTCTTCCCTTTGTTGTGATTACAGTATTTTCATAGGTCCTGAAATGTCCTCTAAGTTACAGATTATTGGGGTGTTCCTGTTCCATGTCAGAATCAGCATCACCACAGAATTATGAAAGCCTATTATTATGATGAGAGGAAAAACTCAGGGGAAGAAGTGACAACCAGAAAACCATAACAGTGTAAGATACAGAATGACCCCTAGAGGTGTGATTAAAAATACTGAATATTCAACAGATATTTTTATGTTTTCCGGTTAGAGAAAACACATTGTTACTAGACACTTCTCACATGCTTCTTTGCATAGTGGCCTGAAGTTGGATATGCTACAAATGACAAGATGCCCATCCCCTAGAGGACTGTTAATGAAGACAGACAATGTAGCCACCTGGTAGAAGACACTGAGTGGGTACTTGATATACTGATGAGATTCAGTGCAGGGCAAGGTTTCCATTTCAGCTTCAATGGCTGTATCATACTTTCCAGAGCCGAAGTAAAAGTATCCACTCCTTTTGCTTACCAAGAAATGTGCAACAAACTTATCCAAGCAAGAATTATATGACTTTCTGGGTGTTTCAGTGGTTCAAATCCTTCAGTTCTTGAAGCAACAACAAAGCTAGGATAGGAGAAGAATGTCCAGAAACCTACCCTCTTATAAAAAAGGGCTGTTCTCTGGAAACGTTTCTGGTGGAAATGGAGAACTATCAGGCCTGGGAAGCACTAAGTAAAGAAATAAGACAGTGAGCGAGCAAGCAACTCCTGCTCTACCCACCCTTCCTCCTTTCTACTCTATCTCATCTCAGTTGGTTCAAAGCCTTCTGTCTGCCTCCTCCAACCTGCCCCTGCTCCAGACCTATGCTTCAGACATCACAAAGCCCCCAGAGTGGTCTCTGATCTCATTTCCTCTTTCATCTCTGGCACAGCTCGTTTCAGACTTAACTCTTGATGCCTAGATATTTTCCATTTGGTTTTGAGTCCCTTTCTTAATAACCTTCAGTGGACCATGTTCATACACAGCTCCCAGCCCATGCACAGTGCCAAAAAGGTGGGCTTTAGTTCTCAATGTTTTACACACACACAAAATCTCCCTCCCTCTCCCTCTCCTTCTCCCCCCTCCCTCCCTCCTTCCCTCCCTC
>NW_022196897.1:122151955-122153095 GCF_008632895.1 Mastomys coucha
AATAACTTCATGCTGGTTGCTAGAGTACCCACTCAGTGCTGACACTTACAAAGTACTTTTTTTTTACTAATTCATCTGACCCTCACAGTGGTGGTCTCGGGAGGCAGAAGGGTAACAGGACTCTAACTGCTCAAATGAGGGCTCAGAATAAAAAGAAGTGACCCCTGCTGGTGCATAAAACAGCCAAGACTTAAATCCAATTTTGCTGTTATTTTTTTTCACATAGTGCTATTTTTAAAAGCACTAGTGTTGCTGAGATTCTTTATAAGAATCTTTATAAGATTCAACCACAGAAAAGGGAATTGCTAAGAAAAGAAACAAGTTGGTATGGCTACAAACTGACTGGAAGAGAAATGACTACCAGTATGGCTCTTGCTCAGATGAGTGGTAACATGCAGCATGCCAGTACAGACCTTAGGGTTTTGTTGTCAACTGGCAGTTGACCAGTTGACTGCATAACTTAGTGGGCTGAATGAGCTACAGTGAAAAGTCCATAAGCCTTATAAATGTTGGCATCCCTCCAAGCCTTGAGAAGTGGAGAAATACAAAACTAGAGAGATAACATTGGCTATATTATGAGCATACCGACATTTATTTGAAGTAACAGCTTACAAATATTTACATTCCAAAGTAATGGGGTATTTGAGCTTACAGAGAGATTGGGGAATACTAAAATCTACATCGTATTTAGATGTCCAGCTTGTTCAGGAGTCATGGTCTAATCCGACTTCAGTTTGAGATCATTTCTAGCCAATCAGGCTTGAGTGTGAAACAACAGATAGTCTGAGGGAAAGTCATTAACTTATGAAGTTGAGTGAGCTCATAGCCTGGTCTTGTTCTTTCTTCACATATTCATCAAACACTAACAATGTGCCAGCCATGGGCACTAGAACAGTTCACAAGGTAAAGCCCTAGATCCCAAGGAACTCATTCTTTAGAGGAGATGTACTATCTACAGAACAATAATGCATAATGAAGTAAATGCAAAAAGGGGGATGTTCGACACAGCTGTCATAGATAGGATCTATTTTGCATAGGATAGCTTTTGAGGCATCTGGGGGCTCACTTTTACCTGTGGAGGGGCCATCAAGCATCCCTGGAGACTCAGAAGCAGAGATAGATGCTCAGTGGCGAGTTTAA
>NW_022196897.1:122153198-122232625 GCF_008632895.1 Mastomys coucha
ATGGCAGGTGGAGATCATGAAGGGTCTTCTCAACGACTTTGGACATGAAGATATGCAGCAAACAATAGCCTTTCATTGCTTCCAGCCGAATTTTGACTGATGTATGGAGAAATGACAGCTCTCTCCCTTTGGGGAATCCAGCTGGTAAGGCCTAGAGAAACAGGCAGCTTCCCACTGCCTCTCTGTAAGGCAGGACTTAGAATGGGGTGCTTTATGAAACATGTCACTGACCATCTAGCTTGAAGCAAAAGCACATCAAGGCCCCAGGGAGCTTCTTCAATCCCCTGGCATAAGTGACTCCGGTGGGGGAAGGGTCCCTTCAGCTCAATCTTAGCAGAAGAGGCTATGGTTCCTGGAGGTAGGAGATATCCTTGCTAAGATGTGCCTTTTGGTTGGTTAAGACTTATAGGCTCCTAGCTGTAGTTACCTTCCAAAGATGGACTGGTAACCAGCAGAATAATTACTTTGAGGATACTCAAGGCCCCCTGTTTCCTTTTTCTGAGTAATACAGATATTTTTAGAACTATAAATTACGAGTGCATTTCTATGTTCCTGCAGAATTCAAGCTGGGAGTCTGGGCAGGAACTTGTTTTTAAGGCCAGAAACTCCTAAGGAATCTTGCTTGCTTTCCCCATTCTGGAATGAGGCCTCTGTTATGGCTTAGCTGCTTCAAAAACCCTGAGTCATTCCAATGGTCCTGTCTCTCCTTTTCCCTCCCGCAGCTCTCCCAGTACGGAACAATCTTGGAGCAACCACCCTCCCCTCCCCCGTAGCCGCCTCTGCGGACACAAAGTGGGGGTGGCACAGCCCGGGCAAGCCGGCGGGAGGGCGCCTGGGAGGTGGCGCAGGCTGTGGGAGGAGAAACTGTGTCCCCGGTGCCGCAGTGAGCGGGTGGCGGAGGAAGGCAGGCGGGCGGTCTCCTGAGTCACTGCGGCTGCTGGGCGCTGGAGCCTCAACTCCCGCCCTTGCAAGCTGCGGCGGGGGCGAGGTGCGGCATCCCCTGGGTGAGGGGTCCCTCCGGCTTTCCGAACAGCCTGTGCGCGTTTCCGTGGGGGCCTTAGGAGCGCTGCACTCTCACAGCCTTGTCACTATTTGTTTATTTCTACATCTGCCCCGCGGAGATTCCCCTTAGACCAGAGACTTCTAAGCCACCCTCGGATGGATTCGGGGGCCCTCGCTTTTGGCGAAGTGCCCAGAGCGTCATCAGAACTTGGGAGATCAGTAAACAACACTAAGAGGAAGGAGTGGGGAGAAGAGGAAGGGAAGGGGAGAGCAGAGGGTGGGAAGCCCAACAAAACAAAACAAGCAGAAGGGAGCTCAGGACACTCTTTATTTGCAGTGCGGAAGCCCACTCTTTGGTTGTGTAGAAACTAAAGCCCTCTGTAGCGGTGAGGGGTCCTCCCAAGCCTTATGTTACTGAAATCAGAGCCCAGGTTCTCGGGGTTGGGGGAGGGGGAACCAGATGAAAGTCTTTTACTCAAAAGATATGAGAAGGCTGTCCCCCCAAATACCACTTGATTGTAAGGCAAACAGACTAGTGGCCCTTGCCTGCTTCTCCATCATAACCTCCAAATCTAGAGCCAGTAAGAATCTCAGAAGGCATTCAAGTGCCCACTTTACAGGTTAGGAAACAGATTGAGGGAGGAATGCGGGCAAGAATCACAGGGATGGGGTGGAGTTTCCGACCCATTCAATTTCCCCTTTGCCTTTCCCTAGCCCTTCACTTCATTTCTCCCACATTAAAATTCTAATAGAACCTCCGGCCCCACTCCAGGCCCAGAGTTCAACTTCAGTCGGGAAAACAGAGAATTCTGAGTGCCAAGCCCCAAGCAGCCGCAGCTAAACAACCTTCCTCCCCACGCACCCCGGGGTTGTCACAGCTGCCAGCGCCAGCTTGACAACTTTCTGGGGCATCTCCCCGAACCGAGAGAGGTGTGTCTCCTGCGGAAACAAGAACAGATTTTTGCCATCTCATCCTCACTTTCGCAGTCTCCAGTTGGCTTCTTGTGATTGGCCAGAACTTTCCCTCTTAGAGATGAGGAGAATCCAGTCCTCCAACCAGCTGACAGAAAACAACACTCCACCACCTCACAGCAGCAGACCCGGGACGCTCCACCCCCTCCAATGGCCAGGCAGGAGCCCCACAGGCAGAATGGTCCTCCCTTCCGGAAACTCTGACCTTTTAAAGTGGGCGGGGGGGGGGCAGGGAGCCGGGAGGGGTGCAGCCTCTGACCACCGAAGCTAATCTGCTCCATTTACACTGTAATTGAGGATGTCATTGTGTGTCCTTCAGCTTTCAGGAACAAAAGTTCTTCAAAATTGAACTTGAAAAGTTGCCATGGAGGCTGGCAGTTTGTGTTCACCGAAGGTGGTTGCTAATACTTTTTAGATTGGGGACAATTAACCTTGCTGCCTTCCTACCTGAATCCACACGCCTACAACATCTGAACCACACTCACCTGTGGCTTCCCTCAGAATGGGAAACTACTCTTTTATAGTAACCTGTAATAGTACCAGGTCCACCAGGGTTAAGGCATAATTAGTTATCAATAGCCCCAAATTACAGGTAAGTCTCTGCATTGGCTGTGTGTTAGAACTGCTTGGTTTAAAATAATGCTGATGCACAGGTTGCCTCTGAAACTAGGAAACTCTCTGTTGCTCAAGTGTTTCCTAATAGTTCCTCCAGGTGACTGTCTGAAAGCATCATCCCTAAGGGTGGGCACCCCTTGTCTGTCTCCCAGCTGTCTTCTAGTAACTATCTGAAAACACATATTCCTCTGGAAACTCCACTCAGCAAAGCACCCTAGAGACTGGCTCTTGATGGCTATCTTGCCATCACCTGTAAAAAGTCCCTACATAAGTTAAGACAACAGAAAAGATCACCAGTCTAGTGAATTATATCCATGCTCGGCAGAAACAAATGACTTGCATTTCACAGAAGCCGTGGGAGCCTCTGTAGTGCAAGACATCCTATCAGAGCTCATTTGTCACATAACTGCATGCTACCTTGTTTTACCTTGAAAAGCAAGTTCTGACATAACAGAACACCAAACGGATGGTTTGGTGTTCATGGTCAAAAATGCAGAAGCAAATGGTGCTTTTCTACTTTCAGGTTAATGGCTGTCAAAAAGAAGGGTAAGGGAGCTGAGACAGGTATGTGTTGTTTCTTCCATGAGCATTAAGAGCAATGATAGGAGGGGATTGGAGAGATGACTTAGCAATTAAGAGCATAGACTGCTTCTTCCCAAGGACCCTGGTTCAATTCCCACATGGCAGCTCACAACTGTCTATAACTCCAAGTTCTGACATTCTCATATAGCCATACATGCAGGCAAAACACTAATGCATATAAAATTAAGAGAAAGAAAGGAAGGAAGAAAGAGAGAAAGAAAAAAAGAAAGAAAGAAAGAAAAGAAAAGAAAACTTAAAAAGAAGCCATAAGTTAATAGTTAAAAGTGAAAAATATTAACATTAAATTACATGTTAATAATAAATAGGACCTCAAGACAAAACAGACAGGCTCCTTGACTGAATTCTAAATTTGTTCTTAGCAGCTAGTATAACAGTGGCATAGGAAGTTCACAGCCAGCACAGTAGTTGGTATAGGGTGGTATACAGAAACACTCAGCAGACCACTTACATGATGGATTAGATGCTTTGCATCCCCTTCTTGGTCAGAAGCAGACTTGAAAAATGTGTCCTCTACTCTCTAAGTATGAGTGCTGTGAATCTTTGGCTTACTAAGCTTTAGATTGGGAAGTTGTATTTCCCCTAGCCTTAGTTGTTAGAAGGTGGATTATTTGGTTCCTCACTGCATAGAGCAGCAATTTTTTGGTGGGTCAGTTGTTTGGTTCTTCTGCTCTGATTGGGAACGATCTGGCTAGTTTTATCAGAGATCAATCATGTTGGTAAACATGCTAAAATGTCATGTTGCTTCTTGGTCTTGGCCCAATAAACTTATAACCCAGTTTAATTTTGAAACAAACAAAAAAGCCTAACTCAACCTAACATTATCCAAAATAACTAACTTTCCTCAAAATTGTTGAGTTTACCTCCTCCTCCCCAAAAAGCATAATACAAGAAAACTGTCACAGCCAAAGGAGCCTAGGAAAAGATGGCAGCCAAATGAGATCGTCTGCCCTGTTGATGGACTTGGTGACCAGTGTCTTGCCTAGGCTGACAAGGGTGACTAGGCCAAGTGTCTCTTCACCTTTAGCAGCTGATCCTGGGCTTGTTTTCATGGTAGAGTCAAAGTTCAAAGAATGAAAACAGAATTGCAGGAAATCTCTTGGGGTCTAGAGTCAGAGCACTCTCAGTCACTGCACCACATTCTGTTTGTCAAAACAAGTCACAACTCCACTTCTTGATGGACAGCATTGCAAAGTCACATGGCAGAGAGCCAACAGTAACTCACAGATGAGTTAAATCTCCCTCCCTGACTAACAGAAAAGGAACTAAAGCCAGTGAGCTTCCCGGTCCTCCTGCGATTATGCAGGCCTATTCTGGCCCAACTGGTACTCTGTCCCCACTGATATTCTGCTCTCACCCTCTCCCTCTTTAAGAGTTATTTCTTTTAAGACACAAAGTATAGTGATTCTCATATCACTCTGCCATGGTTAAGGAGGACATTGTCTAAACTTGCTACTTTGCAGAGGAAGATCAGACAGTCTGATTCTCAGTTCTTCACCAAATACAGAAAACAGGTCAAGTGTGGGTTCTGTCTACACAGAGCAAGGGGTTTAGCATTTTCATGGTGTGGACTGGACTTTAACCAATCAGAACTATCTTATTCCTCCTCTGGACTCAGTTTCCGTCTCCATGTGCTCTGGCGTGGAGGTGTTAGCTTGTATAGCTTGTATGGTGGAGGCAGTTGTCTCTATGTGTGGAGAGTATGATCCTTACCTCTTGATGGGGGCTCTCTGGCTTCCCTGGCCCCATTCTCTCCTCCCTGCTCCTGACCAGGTTCCCTTTGACTGTTCAGCGGGGTGTCCTTTTCCTGTCTTTGTTTCATGAGGAACTATGGAATTGTCTTGGTCAAAGCTAAATAACAGGTAGAGAAAATGTAGAAATAGGAGAAAAGAAGTGAGAGAAAGATGAGACAAAGACAGGAAATCCTTGTTTGTACAACATCTACTGAAAGAGCTGGTACACAGAAAGACTGAGCTTCAGAGCATGAGAAAACCTACATGTTATCAAAACCGAGAGAGAAAATGTTTTTCATAAAGGCCATGTTGAGTTATTAGAGTGATTCTTATTTTTTTCTTCCATATGCACAAGTGAAATCATGTTTGTCATTTTATTGCTTTTCATTACTTACATTGCTAGGGTCTTTTGAAATAACATTTTAGCAAGCCAATACCACATAGGAACTGAGAACTTATCTCGGGCAAATTTAGTTAAGTATCATCTCGTTCCCTGAGAGGACACCAAAAATTTGTGTGTCTTACAAGATGCCTGGTCTTGTAATTCTCTTATGTAGAGAAGAGGGAGGAGGAGAAAAGGGGAGGAAAAGAGAGAGGAAGGCCGGGGAGAGAGAATACAACAACAACAACAACAACAAAACCATCTTAAACCTCAACCCTAACCTGCATACTTATATATAGATATCAGTAACTTATTTATTTATTTTTTTACTAATAGCCTTTTCATGTTCTAAGTATCATTTGGGGTACTGTATTATATTTGCTTGGGATGTCTTTGTAGGCACCTCTGGGATGTGACAGTTTGTTTCACTGTCCTTTTTGGGAGTGACCTCAACAATTTTGAGGAGAGCTGGTCATGTGTCATGGATAGTGTTTTAAAGTTGAGTTTGGTGTTTTCTGATTTCTTTTTTCAAATTTAGACTAGGTTATGATTTCATAGAGAACTATTTACTCAACCTTCTTAATACTGCAACCCTTTGATACAGTTCTTGATGTTGTGGTGACCCCCAAACATAAAATTATTTTCATTTCTAGTTCATAACTGTAGTTTTCCTACTGCTATGAATTATAATGTAAATATCTGTGTTTTCTGGTAGTCTTAGGAGATCCCTGTGAAAGGATCATTCAACCTCAAATGGGTTGAGACCCGCACAGGTTGAAAACTGCTATTATGTAAGACTCCAAGGGATAAAGTGACATTTTAGCACATCACTTCAAGGGTACAAACAAGCTGACATTCCTATGATGCTAAACTAACCAGATCATTTTGTCATGTAGGATTTGCAGGGTTTCTCCAATATAAAGTTAGATTTTCTCCCTTCCCATACAATGTTCTCTGGAATGCAGTTGGTTACCACAGCCCATACTCAAAGGGAGAAGACTTCTGTCCTTTGCACAAGAAATAATTTCATTTTCTGGAATGCTATTTGAAAAGTGAAAGTGGAAATAATTCTTCAAAAGACTACCAAGATGAATAGCCTAAGGGGTTAGGGATTTTTCACATCATAAACCTAGAAAATGGACATATTGAAGGGTTGAAATAAAAATATGAGAGGCTGGGTGATGGTAAAAGTAGTGAGTGAACATTTGTTTTCATAAATTAATCTCTGTTCTTACTCATAAACACTAGAAAGAGATGCCTACTGAGAATGCTGCAGATGTTTTCTGGACCACACACTGAGAAACTCTTGTACTATCTCTTTGAAGGAAGTTGCAGTCCAGATGTACATTTGTCTTCATAGCATCCAAAGCTACACTCATAACTCTCCTAACCAAGTCCTGGTCCACAGAGGAACCATAACATATTTGAGTTGCATCAGTGAACCCTATTATTTCTTTGAACATTCAAAGAACAGTCTGGTTGATGGTGACATCTTTGCATCTTTTGACAGACAAATGAAAAATTTGTCTTGTAAATTTCTTATGGCATGGTTGTCGCTTTACATTTGTACTGGATCCCCTTGTGAGTCTCATTTTATTTTATTGGATTTTTACTTATGTGTAAGCCCTAATTATTCTTATGAATGTTTCCACCAAAGAAAGAAGGGTCATTCTCCACTCAGTTCCTGTTAGCTGATTGACAATTTTGTAGTTTCTATTTTTAGTAGGTGCACTTATGTCAATGGCAAAATCTCACTCACTTATGCTCGGTAGTTTAGCCTACTGGGAGAGAGTAAATGTAGGGTCTGCTTACATTAAAAGAAATATATGCTTCCACCAATTATCTCAATATTTATGGGAACCATAAGTATTTTCTGAAAAGTGTAACAAGCAAAGCAAGGCACATAGTAAATAAGCCCTCTTTTGGGGATTGCCAGGGTCCAGGGCATGCACTGCTGCTCTATCCAAGGAGACCATTTAAATTAACAGTCTGGCATGCATCCATCGAGATTCTTGGCTGGGAGACAGACTCTGGACACAAAACAGGTGTCCATTTCCACTATTCCTGGGCACAAAATCTAATTTCTAGCACAAGCTGTGACAGCAAGAGATGCTGAAAATGAACGGAGCTTCATTTTGTTCCAGAAGTTCTCTGTGTTCTGATAAGACAGGGAAAAATATATTTGTTAAGGAGTCTTAACGATAAAATTGAGACATGCAAATATTCTCAAGGATCTAGACCATTACTATTAAATAATATCCAAGTGACATTGGAGTGATAAATGCAGCCCCATCCCTACCCCTTTATGCTGACTTATTAAAACAATATTATTTTCTGAAATTTTTAAGGTGCATGTGTCATTATTAATGGAGGCAAAACCAAAACTGTTTGACATCTGTTGTCTTCTTGAGCAGAGAAAGACCTTCTCTCTGCTTTGTTCTAACTAGCTTCTGAGGCCATTTCTTCTTTGAAAAGGAGGTTTGTCCAGATTAAGCCTCATTTGAGATCTTGCCTGAAAGCTGCTGGTAATCTAGGTCCATGCCTCAAAGAAGCTCCAAATGACTAATGCCTGGGCCCTAAGCTATATAGGGTTTGCTTTGATTGAGGGTTGGATGGTTGGAGAGGAGGTGGCTACGAGGTTGAGAATACATACTGCTTAAATTCTGTTCCCATTACCCTTATCAGGTGTCCCACAGCTGACTATAACTCTAGGTTTAGAGTATCTGATGCCTCTGACCCCAAGAACACTGGTACTAGTGCTCAGATACACACACACACACACACACACACACACACACACACACACACACACGCTATTTTAAATAATAAAATAAATATTTTAAAAGACTTTGGGCAAATGACAAGCTTTTGTTTCAAACTTGTTCCCCTAGCATTAGGAAAATAAGAGTTGTCCACTGAGAATTACAAAATTCTTTATTTCAATGTCAAAAGCGTTGTGTGGAGTTGGGTGTGAGCCATGGGATGAAACCATCCTCAGGAAGGAAATGAAAGCCTATTGCAAAGCCAGAAGCAATAAGATTCTGATTCAGGAAGTACAAGTCAAATACAGCACTTCCCCAAGGGGTATGGATGGCAATGCTTAGTAAAACCAGTGACCCCCAGTCCTGAGAAGAACAGATCGCCAGCGAATAAAAATGCCTTGGTCCATATCCAAGGTGATGCTCTGGTTCATTGTGGACTGTACATGGCACATTTGTTTTAGTCAGACTTCCTAACCTATTTATGTGTCTCCACTTGGTATTTATAGCTACTGTGCCCTTCAGTGAAAAGAACAAGCAGACGATAACTAAATAAAATGATAATCTTGGGGCTAGAAAAATGGCTCAGCTGTTCAGAGTACATGCTGCCCCGGTAGAAGACCAGAGATAGTTCCTAGCACCATATCAGATGGCTCACAACAACAACAGTAACTCCAACTCTAGGGAATTCTTCTGTCCTCTTCTGGCCTGCAAAGCTACCTGCATGCATATATAGATATGTGTGCATAGAGATATGTGCACACACATGCACACATACATACAAATGGAGAAAAGTACCTTATAAAAATAAGATTATAAATGTGGTGATATCTAATGGTCTGTCAAATTACAACTTGCCACTTTGATTCACAAAAAACCAATGACATTTTAAACTTGTATCTTTTCTGTTGGTCTAAATAAAAAGCCTCCTTTGATTTAAAAATTGTAATATTAAACTAATGCACGCATGTTGTACAAAAAAACTCATGGTACTTGCAATACAAGCAGCCACAAAGCATATAAGTTTTACACATGAATGTATAAAATATGTGTATATATTGCATATGCAAATTATATGTGTAATATATAAGGTACTTATGTGATTTTGTAAATCTGTTTTATTCTTTTAACAAATTATGATTAATATTTTTATGGCATGACATAATAAGAATGTGAATTTAACTGCTATGTAACATTAGCCTTCAAGGCATGTATCAACATTATTGCTTTCAAGCATTTAGAGATACCCCATGTTTTATAATAACTAAGGCTCTAATGTTTAACTATAGGATTCAAAGCACTATGAATTTTTCTTCTTGTTTATATATTAGATATGAGTATAAGTGAAATTTTGTCGCTAAAACAGACAATATCTCCTATTGGTGTTAAGGGAATATATTTTGAAATTTCTCTCAAAGTACAGAGAAGGATACAATGATAAGGCTAACATCTATTAATTATATCTCATTTGAAAGTTTAATTAAACCAACTATTTTAGAACATGTATGAATTTCTATTCTCTCTTTTTCTCAGACAAACATAACTCAGTCCAGATGTTTATATTTACCCCACCTACATAGGAAATATGTAGAGTTGTTGTTTCCTTATGTAACTGAATATTATCAGACTGAATATAATATTTTGTAATTTCTTTTTTTCACTTAGCATTTCTTTTTATGTTTTGATTTGTGTAGTTCTACCCATTCACACAGCATTCCATCATGTAAGTCTATTTTTCTTTTCACTTTTTTATAGATATTTAGATTATTTCCAGATTTGCTAAAGTCAGTACTGCAGCTTGTGTGTGTCTTCATTTGTATTTTCTATGACCATGACTAAAGACAGCCTCCTTTGCTTAAGGTTTGTTTCATATAATGAATACAATGCTTTTCTCGTAGTGTCCCTTTTTGTTTTGTTTTGTCTTCTGAGACAAGGTTTCTATACAACAAAGAGTCCCCCAAACCCATATAAAATGTATTAGTTTTCGTGATGCTTTTATATGTGTATTAGTGGATTTGGGTATGGATAGTCCCTACATTGATAATCAAAGACAGAAAAACAGTTCCAAAGATATCCATATCTCACTCCCTGGAGTCTGTGCATATATTCCTTTGCATGGTGAACTTTACAGGTATGATACATCTAAGGATCTCTCAAGATGACGATGATCTTAGATTATTGAGGTTAGCATCTTTAAAAAAGCATTGTCGAATAATTATATGGGAAATAAAGAGGTTATGATGCTGATTTTACAGACAGGAAAAAAGAACTCATGAACCACATAATGTAATGGAGCTTCTAAAATCTGGAAACAATAAATGGACTCTTGAATATAGCTTTCAGAAGGAATGTAACTCTTCAGAGTCATTTTAGACTTTTCTGAGTCATTTCTGATCTTTATATCTACCTTAGTTAGGGTTTCCATTGCTGTGAAGAGACATCATGACAATGGCAACTCTTAATTGGGGCAACATGGTGGCAGGCATGGTGCTAGAGGAGCCAAGAGTTATACATCTTGATTCAAAGGCAGCAGGAGACTGTGTGCTACACTGACCATAGCTTGAGTGTAGGAGACCAACAAAACTGCACCCACAGTGACACACGTTGTCCAACAAGACCACACCTACTCCAACAAGGCCATACATCCTAATACTGTAACTTCCCTAGACAAAGCATTCAAACACATGAGTCTGTGAGAGCTACTCCTATTCAAACCACCACGACATCTATAAATAATAATTCTGTGTTAACTGCTGAAATGTTAACAATATACTGCAGACAGAATAGAATTCCAGTACACTAGAAATGTGTTACTGCCAGCTTATCTTTGATTATCTAATGGGAATGTCTGGTGATTCAGCTTTCTTACACACTGTTTCGCTTGGGCATGTTCTTGTGATAATGGCTCACATAGAAGTGCAAGTCAATGAAATCACAAGGCATCGTGAATCCTGCACTTAGATTAAAGACCTCCCCCTTTCAGCTTTATAATATTCACTGATGCAAATCATGTGGCCAATTCCAGGTCCAGAAAGTACTGAAGTATATTCTGCCCTTGAGTTTACCTCATCAGAAAGAAACTATAATGTCTCCCGACAAATGTTACAGATACAGGGATTGGGCAAAAATGCTAGAGTAGAGAATGTGCTCTACTATGACCACCTTACTCAATCTCTCAGGAATTAACTCAGTTTCATCTTGGTGAATGACCAATTGCTTCCATTTCAGATGTTTAAAGATTCTATCTCTTGCCTCTCGATGGCTCTCACACATGATCTTCCCTTCCAGTGTGGGGAAGGAGCATGGAGAGGATGTTCATTCTTCCCCCATGTAATTTTTAGTTTAGTGCCCAACAACTTTAAGTTCAGATACTCCTCTCCTCAACTGGTAACATTCTAATCTTATTATATCTACTGTTAAATGTCTTGTGCAATTCACAGTCTACTCTTGATGAATTAATTGTCCTTCTCTCTGGATCTTAGTGGTGAAATTTCTCCTTTGGGACATGGTAATGAGTCCCATTCAACTTCAGCCTGAATAGTCTCCTTTACAGCTCTCTATCACTAAATCACTACAGACTTCAAACTGAGGAGTCCCTTGATAGAGTCACAAGGCAGCTTTCTTACATACCATCTCTTCAGGAGATCCAGAATCCCCTATAAAGCATACACACTGATAGAGCAGAAGAGAATTTCTTGCTGCTCAGCTACATTGTGCTATGTGTCTATTGGGGTGTCTTCTTCTTGGCATGGGACTCTTCTGGTCTTACCATTCTGGCAGGAATGGTATTATTATAAAGAGAGACTCAAGTGTTTTCCACCTTTGGCTATCAGGCACTTAAAACAATTTACCCCAAAATATTAAAATTTCTCTTGGAATCTCATGCTGGGAGAAGGAAAAGGCTGAAGCCTAACAGAGGAGGAACTTGTCTTGTAAGAGAGGTTTCACAAAGTTCTGACAGTTTGTCAGATCATCTTTCAGAAGAGACTGGGTCCTAGGTAAAGATGGAGAGATGGCAGCAGGAATCACATCTTGGCCTTGGGATCCTGAAGACAAACTTGGGGCTCACTGTATCTCTTTATTTATTCTTCTAGCCAATATGGCAATTGAATAAATGTCCTTTTTCTGCTTTTTATTATAGCTTGTCTCTTTCATTGCTATACTAAGGGCAAGTAGCTGACCCTCACTTGTTAGAGAAACCAGAGCCCAAATTTGACCCTAAAAGCTCTGATAACACTAATAGCATTGACATTTTTCTAATATTCCCTGGTAAGAGTGGGGAAGTTTATTTCGTCATTCCTCCAAAAGTAGATAACTTGCTTCTATATTATATTATCTTGCTTCCTTTGCGCTGTAGGAGCATAAACTCCGGCTCACATGGACTAAACAAGAAAGACTAATATTAAATCACAAAATACAGAGTCTGGCATTGGGCCTGGTTGATTCAAGGGCTTGGCAATGTCAACTAGAGTGATGAAGCTTTTCAGTTGTTTCACTCTGAAAACCACACCACTGGCTTCATTCCAGAGCTGGTCTCCCTCATGGTTCGAGGTAGGCTGTAAATAACAGGGGAAGCTGCTTCCTCCATCACAAGAGAGCAGATAAAACTCTCCCCATGACCTTGAATTCATAGGCTTTCCCTTCCTCTCACTTGATTCAACTGAGAAAAAAAGTGACAGCAGAGGAATCCTATCCTATATGTTGATTGCTACCAGTTGCCACATAGAAGGTTGGAATCATCTTACCAGCGTAGAATAAGCCTCTCTCTGTAACTAAAAGTTCAATTTCTCAGTTTCATGGGCTATGTAGATAAGAAGAATGAATGCCTGGGAGATACTCAGCCTACCAATTAAGAGGGAGACAACTAAGGAAGCTTGCTCAATAATGTTCTCTAAGTCATGTATCCCAAGGTTTGCTCTACTCTCCAGAGAGAACTGTATCTGACCCGTTTACCTTTAGTGTCTGTTCCTCCTTCCCTCCCTTTAGATGGTAGGGAACTTGCTGCTCCTTTGGCTCTTGAAACTTTACCATAAGGAGATGCTAAATTATTTCTGCTCTTGTTTGTGAAACCCTGGATGCAGACTGTATACATTGCTCTTAATATATAAAGAAAACCCTAAGCGTTTAAAGTCCAGTTTTCTTCTTCATCAATAAAAACTAGTCTTCTAAACGTTTTGCTTAAATTGACCTAAACTCTCTCTTAATTCACCAACATGCAGTGTTTGAAAAGGGAGTCCACAGCATCCTTGCAAAGACATGCATACTGGGATCTAAATGAGTAGAGCTATGATGCCGTAAGATAAACAGGGGTACTGGAAAGTACAGCAAAAACAATAAAATAAAACTCTTCCTGCTAGGTTTTCCCTCCAGGTGTAAAGAATTAGAATCAAATGTTGTTAATAATTCTACCCATAGGCCAATCTACAGGTCTCCCCTACTTATTCTCTAGCTCATCATTATATTGGCTTCCTTCTTAGCAATTATGATGATGTAGAGCTATGTATTTATAATTATGTACATGTATTTGTTTACAACTTTCTTGACTGTTTTCTGCACTATGAAATAAAACCTATGAAGGTAAATAGTTCAAATATATTATTCATTGTTTAAACCTAACCTATAACAAAGAGTTGAGTATAAATAGGCCTTAAAAAGTTAGAGTTGGATGGATGAATTAGTGAATGAATTTTCTCTTTTTAAACCCTTGCATGGGTAAATAAGTTCAGATCCATCCTATTAGATGATTCTCAGAACAATGCTACTTACTCTATGAAATGATAATGATGGTAATATTCCATTACAGCCATGAGAAGCAACTTGCACCAGGACACAAAGCAAGTGTTAAATATGCATTTTCAAATTCAGGTCAGCTGTCTCAAGTTCTCTGCTCTTGTGTTTTAACAGGTGTTTTTAAAAAAAACTCAAAGTTAGGATCCACTTCAATAAGTAGAGATTTGATAAAGCCTTATCTAGCAAAAGAAAAGAAAACAATCAATGTTAGGGGTTGAAGGGCAACAGGGAGCATGTGGGAACAATCCAGTGCTATATTCTGGAAGCACTTCCAGGTATCTAACCTTCCAAACTGCTTAGAGATGTGAGACTTCCCATAGTGCCAGACTTCCTTGGTCTTTGTCAGGATGCAGAAAACACTACTACTACCTCTACCAATGCCCAGACATTCTCTGCATAATAAGAGAGTCTGGCTGGAGGACACAGTACTGGAATCACAAGTAAGAGCAATTGTATTTAGCCTCTGCATTCCTGGAATGTTTCCAGAGCCTGAGTTATGTGGGAGCAAGGCCAGTACAGAGCTTGGGGCATCTCCTGCAGTAAAAGGAAAAATCCCAAGCCCTGCAAAACTGCTCTGCTCTGAGCTCAGCATTGGAGGGCAGGTGCAGGAGCCTGGGTATCTGACCAAAGGCTGAAGGGAGGCTGACAGGAAGATAAGCGATGCTGGCATTTTCTTCCCTTGGAAAATCCAGGCCCACTAATGCCAGAGCCCCAAGGCAGCTATGGTGTTCCCAGAGCTATATGGTTCATCCCTGCTTGAAAACATCTTCCCAGCATGAAGTGGAGTCAATGCAATTTCCGAACAACGAACAGTCTTTGTTCTCACTCATTCCTAACTAAACTTGACAGGACAAGCTGGGCTCTGCATTTGATTCCTCAGGCTTCAGGAACAAGACAAACTAGCTGGCTTTAAACTATGTAAATCTATTGTTTCAGTTCTGGAGGGTAGAGGTTCGAGATGAAGAGATTAGAAGAATTCCTTCTGTCTCTGTATAGCATTTTTACTTGTCAGTCACTAGGTCGTAGTGGTGGCTGTTGATCCTTTGCATTCATGGGACTATGCCTACTTCATACTAACCTCTGCTTCAATCACGACGAAACCTCTTCCTCTTGACCAATATTAGCCTGAGGGATTTTCTCTTTCCCACATAACTCTACAGTGATAGGTCCTTACACTAATGACTTCATCTTAACTTGGCTAGGTTGCAAGAACCCTATTTCCAAAGGAAGACATAAGTACCAGATGTTAGGGCTTCCACACATCTTTGGGGGAACATAACTCAAAAAATAACAAGACACTATTTGTATGTCTGTTGTTTGAAGGGAGAATGTGAAGATCAAAGAAAGCAAAGGAGTCCTATAACATCAGTATGGTGGAATGGTTGCCACGATGGCTTCCATTACTCAATGACTATCCATACTGATCTTTTAGAAGTGCCTTCCACTTCCTTCCTATCTTTTCTCTGCATGTACATGCTTCATTTGTGCCCATTGCACATTATAAACCAGAATTTAATGATAATGATATCAACAGTCTTAGCTATCATTTGTTGACAGTTCAGAAGGCCAACTTTGTAATCTTGTTCAACCCTGTGCCATCCTTTCTTAATCAGAAGAATATCCCACTGCTAATGAGTTCCATCTGCTTCTGTTTTTGAAGGATAAAATTGGAAAGTCTAATGGAGAAATTCTGAGAAAAAAAAAAGAGATTAAAACCAGAAGAACCAAAAATCAAGAAATACCAGTGGTCAGGGAGTCAATAGATGGAAAAAGAATTGGGATGTGTTGTGAAGACCATCTGGTCTAATGTATAATCCAAGAACATAATGGAAGTATTTTACTTCCTGTATATGGGTGATGATCCTAGACATTAGATTCATTTAGATAAATTATGATTCTCTTTTATCCTATAAAATATTTAGTGAAATAGAATAATTCTAAAATTTACTTCTTTCTTTTAAATTTTTGGTACTGTGGCAGGCAAATTTAAAATAGCATAAATAACTTGCATTACATTTCTGTTGAACAGTACCAACAAACAATCAATTAGATTGAGTTTTCTCCCCAGACTGACTGATGATTTTGGCCTTATACAGACATTTTATTGACTAATGGCATAGTCTAAGCTCAGGATAAGAGAGAAGTTAAATCAAAGATGAGCACATGAGCAAATATTGTAAAAGAGGCAATTACAAATAGTTCTTCTGAGAGAAAGAAAGAAGTAATGAATAACAGAATAATTGTCCAGGGACAAGGTTGGCTTCCTCGGGCAAGAAGGCTGGCAGAGAAGCCTCTAAGATAATAAAACATTGAAGTTAAGACTATGAAGATAAAGGTGAATTATATTGCAAATGTATAGATGAGAGGAACATTGTTAAATGAAATTGTTAGAGTTAAAGACACACGTCTAGATGCTGAATCATGCTAGGATTATGATGTGTCTGTCCCCAGAGCCTTTGATCCTGACCCTTTGTAAAGAGATGCTACTTCCTCTTCATACATTGTTGTCACTTGCTACTTTCCTCCTGACTGATGTAAGGATGTATCTCCATGCAGTTCTGATGAGGCATTTTCTAGTTATATTGTTAAGGGCAATGAGTCCAGGAAAATAGCCACAGGTGTCACACATGGCATGTTGGGCAGAGGGTAGGAAGCATCCTTTCCAGTCTTCTTACCATCTTGACTACCTACAACAACAACAACAACATTATGGGGGCTGAAGAGATGGCTCAATAAATGCCTCATTGCTCTTGAAAAAGACCCCAGTTTATTTCTGCGAATCACTGTTAGATGGCTCACAACCGCTTGTAACTCTAGCTCCAGAGCGATCTGGCACCTTTGGCTATTGTAGGCATCTGCAGTCATAGGCACATGTGCATATAAAGACACATAATTAAACCTAAGAAATTATTCAAAATAAAAAAGAACCAACTGAAGAGATTATAGAGAAGTATCAGTTTAATAAAAACAAACAAACAACAACAAGATAGAGGGAATACTTCCTAAGAAAAGAGTTGGGTGAACACATATATTGACAATGATGGTTTAGTGGGGCCAGGTGAGCAAATTTGAGGTGTAAAAATAGCCTCATTGCAAAAGAATGATAATTGTGAGACAGGAAGAGTGAAGGGCTTGGGGCAAGTGCCATATTCCCTTGGAGAGTTATTAGACAGAGGATGGGGTGGGTTATCCTTGGGATATCTATAACCTAAAAAGGAGTTGAGGTATACAGATTTGGAGAAAATCCAAAATAGCATTCTCAAGCAATCGTTTATGCCTTTCAAAACTCAAGTTTTTTGTTTGATAAGAAATAGAAGTGTGCAGTTTCAACTTGTTCGTATCTAGGCTGGTAGAACCATTTGTCCACCTGACAGCCAAACCTAATAGAAATCAGCTTATCTCATGATCATCCTAAACAACAAAACAAAACAAATCACAGTCATAGGGGAAATAACAGTACCTAACTACTAAGGCCATACATTTGCCCATACATTTGGTCTTTAAATACAATTAACTATCTTGGAAATGTATTCAGAGTCTCTTTGTCTGTCTTTGTCTTTAATTCACTCACCAAGCCCGAGCTGCCATTATCTTGTACTAGTGGGTTCTGGCTTCTATGTTTGGCCCCTTAGTTCCAAGGCCTGTCTCAAGCATCAGTTCCAAATGCCCTATATTCCAGGGAGGAGGTATCTTCCTACACAGTCTGTACGAATGGAGTAATGGGATGTTAGTGGGTTGACAGCTATTTTCTTTAACCTGCCACAAACCCACTCAAGTTACTGCCCATTGTAAACCTCTTCCTTTAGATTCCCATTGCTTCTCAGCACTGGTCTTGACCAATATGAAAACATAACTCTAACTCAACTTTATCCTCCACAAAATCAATGTTTACATATGGTCATTAGTCAGACTAGTTCCTTGTCTTTGGATTTATAGCTCTAGTTCTCTCTCACCTACTTTTTAGTCAGGTAAGCTTCAGCAAGTTGTTTAGTCTTTCTGGGACTCAGTTTCCTCATCCAAATTACATGCATATATGAATATATAATGATTATATATATAATGATATATCTGCATATGTATATATACATTTGTCATTACTGAGTGCCTTATAATCCAGCACCTCTTTGAAAAATCAGCCACTGAGCATGCACACAGACCACAGATATATAATCAATAAGTGATCATTTTAATTGCATTTGTTATTTGGGGGTTGCTTGCAGTTCAGCCTTTTATAGAGCATAACACGGGTCTCCTAAGGATTTGAGTTATCTTGTCATCCTTCCTCCCAAACCTCCCTAAATTATACCGACCAACTTTAGATGCTGCAATTTTTTCATAGCCAATTTCTTTTCTGCTTTTCTTTTTTTGACCCAGCCAATTTGTCCTCATTCCAGTTTCTCAACAAGCCCATATCAGATCTGGCCCTTCTTTTATTTCTGCAAGGTCTTTTTTTCTTTCTAACTGTGCCAATTTGTTTCTTCAGTTTTCCTATTCCAGAGAGGGTTCTATAAATTTTATTATCATAAACACATGACAAAAGAAGTTTATCTTATTTGACTTTTCTTCCTTTGTGTTGAAATTACAATTCATGCTGTGGTAGATAATGACATCCATTTTGCACATTGATAATTGATTTAAGTTGGGGCAGAGGACAAAGGTGATGTATTCTTCAAAACCATTAAAAGCTTTCAATATTCCTTGTAATTAATTTGGTTTAGAAAGGAAATTTTATTTCATTTATTTCCAATTCTTTTTCTAAATTTTGGAAGTATATATGAACATATCATAAATGTAGATTAATATAATAAAAATTAACTTACTGAAAGTCATAGTATCATTTTTAATAATATCAATTATCAGTAGCCTAACAATTTAAAACATGATTTCCTTATTTTTATTTCAACACAATATATACACTAGAAAGACAAAAAGATAGTACAATTTGATGAATTTCCACAAACTAAAACTGTCCATATGACCAACTAAAGGGTTAAGATTTTTCTTCTTTAAGATTTATTTTTATTATTTTTATTATTTATATGTACATGTCTATGTCTGCACACGTGCATTCCACATGTATCTGGGTACACACACAGATAGGAAGAAGGTGTCAGGTTTCCTGGAGTGGAGTTGTAGGTAATTGCAAACTACCTTGGTGCTGGGAACCAAACTCCAGTCATATGAAAGAGTGCTCTTAGCCACTGAGCCATCTCTTCAGCCTCTGAGATTTTATCTTATTGTTGTCTTCAAGATGGACTCTTGAGAAATACTTATATATATGAATTTATTGTTATAAACTTTATGTAGGCATGAAATTTCTCTGCAACTAAATTATATATTCTACATTGTCTGACAATAGAAGCATAATTAACATATTTTCCCACTAGTGAATTCTGAATTTATATTCAAGTTGAATTTATTCAACATTAATGTACCCCAATCTTTGCTCTATACATTTAAAAAAAAATAAACTTTTGACATCACTTACATTTCCCTCTAAGTATTCTTGCTGGTGTTATTAGCAAACTCATTTCTTC
This sequence comes from Mastomys coucha, assembly GCF_008632895.1. Classification (NCBI taxonomy): domain Eukaryota; kingdom Metazoa; phylum Chordata; class Mammalia; order Rodentia; family Muridae; genus Mastomys; species Mastomys coucha. Next base: position 122,172,589 of record NW_022196897.1, read on the forward strand.
TTAATCTACTCTCCCACATCCTTATTCCCATAACTTTAATCAACACTTGTAAACTAAAGACTTGTTTGTCAGAACCTCTGGTCCTCTTTCTATCTAGTTTGTACAAGCCACTGGGCTGAGCTCTCAAGGCACCAGGTCAGATGTACAAATTTCTTCCCTCAGGAACTTCCATGCTACAGTTGTGCTAGACCCAGAAAGATAAAAAGAACCCATATTGCTTCTTGCATACAGAATCTAGATTAAAGGGGGACATAACGATTATTTGGGGAAAGGGAGTAGTGGAAGACGGATTACAGAAAGAAATAAGAGTAAATATGACAAATTGCATTATATGCATGTATGAAAATGTCATAGTTTTACACAACAAACATACATTGATTTTAAAAATCAAGGAAATGGAATGAGGGCTGACTTTGAGAAGAACACATTCCATGTGGACCACCTACCCACTCACTTGGCGACAAGAAAGAGAGACAACTCACCCACAGCACTGGAATTTGTTGCAAACCTTCTGAGTTATATAATAACATATTGTGTCATTTTATTCCAAAGACAGTCTACCTCAGTCCTGGTATTGCTCTTAAGGCTAGGAAAGGCAAAATTATACCTGGTCCTTAGTAATGCCACCTAAGAATCATGATTTCAATTTGAGATTACTCCCCTACTGAAACCTCTCACTGAGACTGGCTAACTCCTCCTTTTCCTGCTGTACAAAATACACACTGAGTTTCCCAATTGTTGTGTAGTAGACACTGCTCCATCAGAGTAAGCACAACCCACCCATCCCTAGCTCTTTTGTATGTGCATCTGTGTATATGTTCTTCCTTCATTCTCTTGTTACCCCAGTTAGATTTCTAGGACAAAGCCATGCAGGATGTGGTACATGAAGAACTTTGTTAGTGTAGTCTAAGCTAGCCATTTCTAATCAATGCATCATCTAAGTCCAGGTCATCTGACACCAGGTGGAAACAATGAGCTCTGCAACTGTCATTTCCACAGATATCTATATCTATATCTATATCTATATCTATATCTATATCTATATCTATCTATCTATCTATCTATCTATCTATCTATCTATCTATCTATCTATCTATCTATATGTGTGTGTGTGTGTGTGCCTGTGTGCTCAGGTCAGTAATCAAGCTCAACAAAGGCAACCCTAGGCAAGACTTTCTACAGATAAAACAAAACAAACCCCCAGAAAATTGTGACTCACATTCTAACACAAATAGTATAAAGACCATATCTAAAACCTGCCTTAAGCTTTAGGCATTCTCCACCTTCACTGAATGATAAATACATACATACATACATACATACATACATACATGAATGAGATTGTAGCCTATACCTAAGATATCCTTTCTACAAGAATGTTAACATTGTTGTCCTTCTTTCTAGCTATACTACTAAAAGAATGTTTTTTCAAGAACAAATAAACTTCTGAGATCAACCACAGTTGGCTGAGTCACTTGTGCTTCACATGAATTCTAACCACAGGGAACTCAAGGCAGATTGTGCTGGGGAGAGACAGAAAAAGAAACGAAACAGTGAGGGAGGAAAGTGAGAGAGAAGAGGAAAGATACACAACACAGAGGCATAGATGGGGAGATGGACTGGTTCTAGAAAGAAAAGAAACCCATAAATTTAAGTTAAAAAGGATAATAAAAAATCTATTGAAACATTGGGCCACCTTCTATAGCAAGGCAGGACTTCTAGAGAAAGGAGGAGGACATCAGTCCACCCACAAAATCCTCAATCCAAAACTTGTCTTGCCTACAAGATTAGAAGATATTCAGGGATAAAGATGGAGTAGAGACTGAGAGAATAGCCAACCAATGAGTATCCCAAACTAAGATCCATCCCATATGAGAGAGTTAACTCAAGACACTATTATTGGTCCTCTGCTATGCTTACAGACAGGATTGTAGTGTAACTATCTCCTGAGAGACTTCATTCAACATCAGATGAAGGCAGATGCAGAGACCCACAGCCAAACATCAGGCGGAGCTCAGGAAATCTAGTGGAAGAGTCAGGGATAGGATTGAGAAAGCTGGGGGTGTCAAGGAAACCACAAGAAGACCCACAGAGTCAACTAACCTGCACCCATTGTAAACCTCAGAAGCTGAATCACCAACCAGAGAGCATGATGGAGCTTGACCTAGGCTTTCTACACATTTGTAGCAAATGTGCAGCCTTCATGTGAGACCCCTAACAATTAGAGCAGGGGTTGTCTCCATCTCTGATCACTGTCATTGGATCCCCTTCACCCTACCTAGACTTCATGGTTGGGCCTCAGGGGGAAATATGTGCCTAGTCCTGCTGGAACTAGTTGTCCTAGGGTTGGGTGGTACCTAGGGGTCTCCCCTTCTCTGAGAAGAAAGGGAAAGGGCAATGGGGGGAGAGATTTATAAGGGTGGGACTAGGAGTAGAGGGAGGGCTATCATAGGGATGTAAAGTGAATAAAAAATAAATTATTGGGAAAAAAAAGTTGGATTGAAATACTTGTTTTCTTTACCTGTATTGAAAAATATAAACAAAGTATTTTTCACAAAGCTGCAATGTGATTAAATTTAACTTGATGGTTACTAATGGGAAGGTCGAGTAAGTTAGAATGAAAGACCTACATTTATGCCTTTATGATATTTTTTAACCCCAGTTTTAGATGACTTGAAAGTCACTTCCTTTGTCTGAGTCAGAATTTCCTCATCTGCAGTGAGAGAATGATAGAATTAACTGGATAAACTGATAGAGAGGATGGGATAGAGAGGATGCTATAAGCCAACAAAAGCACCTAGGAAAGGGATTGCCATAAGCAGAGAGCCCTAAATGTTTCATCTCTTCTCCATGGTACCCATGTTTCTCTCCCTAAGGCATCTTAAAATGAGTTGTATGCTGGCAAGCCTGAACTTTAATCCTGCCAGGTCTTGAAGCTCTGAGCCAAGCTTTCCCCTCCCCTATCTTAGGTAACATCCACAGAACCTCCCTATGACTACGCAAAGGAAACCAAGGATTAAAATGTTTTTTTTTTTTTAATCATCCCCCACCCCTCCCAAAATCTTATACATATACATTACCTTAATAATGCAGGGCTGCCAATCAACTTGGAATTCAATGGATTACAGGCTCCACTTGGTCTGACTCAGCAACTTATTTGTGGGACAAGTGGACTGCTCATCTGATGTGACTTGGCTTCAGCAGAGCCCACTCAAACAACCAGAGTAACCCATGCTTTGACAAAGCTCTTTAATCTATGACCAAAGAGCAATGAGTGAACAGCAGGAAGTGGACTCATCTCTGCCTGCTTTATTAAATAGAATGCTGCTTGTGAGACAGATATCTGACCCTCCAGATCCTGATGCCAGGAAATTTCTTCAGTCCAATGCCTTAAATGTCTGCAATCCTAAAGTAGCAAGATGATTTTAGTAGAAATGCTCCTTCCCACTGCTGTACTACCTGGGAAAGATGACTGATAGCCAGCTAGTCAGAGCCTATCAAAGACATACAGATGCTTCAAACCTTGTACTAGTTAAAAGAGAAGTCGATGAAGATGCAGAATTCATCAGAGCCGAGGACAATTTCACTGGATACTTCAGCCCAGCCCAAATGCAGTGAAACGTGGCCCTTGGCAGCAGAAGCAGCATCACCTGGAGATCATTTTGAGTTGTGAACTCTTGGATTCCACCTCAAATCCTGCAATTCAGAATTTTCAAGGCATTCCTTCAGCAGAAATTGCAAGCAAATTAGACCATTGGGAAAGCATCTTTAGCCAGATTTACTATACTGAAGGAGTCAACATGACAAGAGATAGTTCATCCAGTTCTATTTGAAGCTTGAGGCCAGAAGTAAGACTTTCTAATTATATACAGTGATGTCTCCATTTTATGCCTAAGATATTATGGTCTTAATTTCTATAACTTACTAGGAAAATAGCCCCTGTGCCCACAGCATGTCACAAACTTGCTAACATCCCATAGTCCTTGACTTTGCTGCCAGCCCCTTTACTCTTCCTTGTCACCAAAGATATAGTCATTCTCCAACTTCTAAATTATTATTATACTTACCAGCATGGTTACAAGTCATACAACCACAAAATCCAGGTGATAATACCTTATAAGCCACTGTCTAGAACTTGGGACAAACGAAATTTGTTATTTATATATTGTGGATCTAGACTGCTGGGTTCTATCTAGAAGCTTACTATTCAGTTTGGAGTTAAATATGAATTTATCCCAAAACTAGAATCTCCTGCTACACCAGAGATAGCCCTGATGATAACTCATCCACATGCATTTGAAATGGCTCTAGAATATATACCATGTGCAGGAAACGCTTTTGCCTAGATTTAGCTGGCTAAGCAGCAGGGTTCCTCGACTCAGGTCCCCTTGCTAGCACAATGAGCAAACTAAACTATTCCAAAGTTATGTTGTTGTTTTGTGTATGTGTTTTTATTTGTTTGTTTGGTTTGGTCTGTTTTTGGAACAAGGCTTTCTAGGACAACCATATTTTCAGGTCCCTAGCTCAGACAGATTGTGACCCAAGCATAAGGAGATTAAGAGGAGTAAATAAAAGGGTGACTTTATCAGAAATACATTGGCTGGACCCTGTGGATGAGAAGGAAGGTAGTCTAACTAAACACAGTGCTTTGTCTCCCAAATAAAAATAAGGGCCTATGTTTCTGTAGTAAAGAGCTGGACTGCTGAGACAGGCAGTAAGCTCTGGGTATAGAGAGAAACCCTGTCTCAGAAATATACGGTAGAAGAGTGACTGAGAAAGGCACCCTGCATTGATCTCCAGCCTGTCCAAGACACCATTCCACGTTCTATCCTCTAGATGCTGTGAGTAGGTGGGTCACACAGTATTTGTTCTCTCTACTGCACCTAGAAGTAAGTCCTCAAGTTTCCTCCTTGTTGTCCACATGTTATAATATTTTTCTTTTTAGGACTAAAAAACACAAACTGTATTGATAGACTTCATTTGTCTATCTATGGACATTGGGTTGCTTCTGTCTGTTATGAAAGTTGCTACACAGACAGACACATAATAATTTCTTTATGAATTCATATGTATGTATATATGCACATATATACATACATGTATATATATATATACCAAAAAATATATATAAATAAATATATATTCAAAAATGGAATCACATGGCCTTTTTGAATTTTTTTAAATTCCTTTTTAAAAATCACTATTGCTCTCTGGGTGACTATACAATTTTCTACTCTCTCCATCAGCACAGGGCTCTAGAACCAGCCAATCCTTGCCAACATGTGTTATTTTCTTTTTTTCTATGTTTTGTTTCTGTTAACCACTCAAATAGAATTCAGTTGTTAACCCATCATTTAGTATGAGGTTCTCATAACCTCTCCTAGATAAAAGTGCCCAGTAAGAAGCTAGAAAAATGACTATGAAGCTCATCAGGGTAAATGTGTCTGGGAATATGAAAATAAATGTGTATATATAAAATAATAGGTAAACTCAAGGACATGAGTTAGACTTTTGAAAACAACCTTCAATAAGAAAATGGGATCCTGAGTTTCTTTATGTACCATGGTCAGTCCAGAACTTTGGAAGGGTCATCAATATTCTGTATTATCTGATACAAGATGTATAATAGGAAGTTTTCTGTACTAGTTCCTGCTCTACTGCCAACCAGCTGTGTAGTGTAAGATCTCTATGTAGCAAAGTATTTATTACTAGTATATATACCTCAAGGAATTTTCATCATAGTTAAACAAAGACTGTCATGACAATGCTTTGCAGCTTGAACAGGCCTATACAAATGAAAGCTTTTAGAGTTTGTGGGGTTTTGTTTTGTTTGGTTTGGTTTGGTTTGGGGTGGGGTTTTGTTTATTTATATACTTTACTCTTTGGCTTAGTCTACAAAGCTTCTGTGGGGGAACTTAAAACGGGTTCCATGGACATATGGAGCTCCCAGGGGCTTGTGTGGGACTCGGGGAAATGTCCAGATTAGACCGCAGGGGACCACTATTTTGCCATTTAAATCCATCTGTTATGGAAGTGGAGAGGCCAACAAAGAAGAAAGAAAAAAGAGACACCCAATAAAGAGAGCTCTGAAAACTGGTGGGAGGAGTGCAAGATTAAATAGACCCAAACCCAGTAAAGCAGAAAATATATTGGAAATGGCCAAGAGGTTGTTGATGCAAGCTTCTGTAAAGAAGAATGAAGATTGCTTAGCTAGAACCTGTTGGAACACAAAGCTTAGCTGCAGTATCAGTGGAATGGTACCACATAAGCTGATTTTCTTGCCACATATAACCTGAATCATTCACTTCATCCTGTACCAATCTGATCTCTACCCTGATTCCTAGCACTCAGCATCAGTATGGATTTAAAAATTAATTGGTCCCTTTCAAAACTACTGGTTCATTTGGTTCTGTTGTGGCTTCTGGATGACTTTATTAAGTATACTTTGAGTATTGTTTGCTTTCATTTTTGTTCAGGTGATTTACTAGGAATCAATCTTGGAATCTTTTCCTTGGTTATACTTATATCAGTGTGGCAGGGATGAAGGCATGGTTCCACTTGTTGCACTCAGCATCCACAGACATTCCTTTAGCCTTTTAGAGATCACTACTCAGATATAGTCAGATCCTTGCCTTCCACATAGAGAACTTCAGAATGAATCAGTATGAAGCAGAGTTGGCCTTTATTACAAAAGAAAAATGCCCAAGGGATGAACAAAACAACAGAAAACATGGGTTTGAGGCTCTCAGAGGAGAGTCATAATTAACTAAAATACTACGTAATAAATGTAGACTTTATTCCATCTGCACAAAGAGGAAAACAACACCCTAGAAGAGGTAACAAAGTAATCTTTCAACAAACTCAAAAGAAGACAGTCACACAGACATGAATCCACTTCTAACAACAAAAATAACAGGAAACAACAATCACTATTTCTTAATATCTCTTAACATCAATGGACTCAATTCCTCAATAAAAAGACATAGACTAACAGATTGGATACATAAACAAGACCCGGCATTTTGCTGCCTACAGGAAACACACCTCAGTCACAAAGACAGACACTTCCTCAGAGTAAAAGGCTGGAAATCAAGTTTCCAAGTAAATGGTCCCAAGAAACAAGCTGGAGTAGCCATTCTAATGTCAAATAAAACTGACTTTCAACCAAAAGTTATCGAAAAAGATAAGGAAGGACACTTCATACTCATCAAAGGAAAAATCTACCAAGATGAACTCTCAATTCTGAACATCTATGCTCCAAATGCAATGGCACCCACATTCATAAAAGAAACTTTACTAAAGTTCAAAGCACACATTGCACCTAATACAATAATAGTGGCAGATTTCAACACCTCACTCTCATCAATGGACATATGATGGAAACAGAAACTAAACAGAAACACAGTGAAACTAAATTCACAGGCAAATGGATAGATCTACAAAATATCCTGAGTGAGGTAACTCAGTCACAAAAGAACACACATGGTATGTACTCACTGATAAGTGGATATTAGGCAAAGAGCATGGAATACCTACAATACAACTCATTGACCACATGGAGCTCAAGAGGAAGGAAGACCAAAGAGTGGATGCTTTAGTCCTACTTAAAAGGGGGAACAAAATAATCAAGGGAAGTAGAGGGTAGGAGGAACTTGGGAGGAAGAGAAGAGGGGGAGGAGAAAAAGAGGGGAAGAATCAGGTATGGGAGGACATGGAAGAGATGTCCAGAGGGTTAGGAAATTAAACAGAGGTGTATAACAATGGGGGATGGCAACCAGAAAGTCACAGATGCCACTAAAGCAAGTGCCTACCAGGACCCTACATGGATGACATTAGCTGAAATACCCCACAAAGGGGAGGGAGAACCTGTCAAAATTATATCCAGAGGTTAGACATGCCCCCCAGTTGAGGGATGGGGCCACCCACCCATCTCCAAAATTTTAACCCAGAATTGCTCCTGTCTAAAGGAAATACAGGGACAAAGAGTGGAACAGAGACTGAAGAAAAGGCCATCAAGATACTGTCCCACCTGGGGACCCATCCCACATGCTGACACCAAACCCAGACCCTAATGTGTATGCCAAGAAGTGCTTGCTGACAGGAGCTTGATACAGCTGTCTCCTGAGAGGCTCTGCCAAATCCTGACCAATACAAGTCCGGTGCTCATAGCCAACTATTGGACAGAGCACAGGGACCACAATGGAGGAGTTAGGGGAAGGACTTAAGGAGCTGAAGGGGCTTTATCTGGCATCAGTGGGAGGGGAGGCCCTTGGTATTGTGAAGGCTTGGTGCCCCAATGTAGAGGAATGCTAGAGTGGTGAGGCTGGAATGGGCGCATTGGTGAGGGAGCACCCTCATAGAAGCAGGGTAAGGTGGGATGGGATAGGGGGTCTGCAGAGGGGAAACTGGGAAAGGGGATAGCATTTGAAATGGAAATAAAATATCCAATTCAATAAAAGCAAAAAAAAAAATGTAGACTTTAAGAGAAAGAGAGGCTTTTAGGGAAAGAACAATACATAAAAAGGTTCAGGTGTGGTTTCTCAGGGGAGATTTGAAATTGTCTTAGCAGTAGATGTACACCACTTTGGTGGCTCTCAAGTTATAGCTCAAAGGGTAGCTAAGAAACGATTCTTTTCCTTTTATCTCTCTTTTTAATGAGTGAGATTATAAGATATCTTCAGCAGTACCTTTGATAAAATTATAATCTAGTAAAATAAAACCAAAGCCACTAGGATTACACAAGAATTTTAGGACATGTCTTTTATTATACACTGGGCTTTTGGCAAGATTCCTAGAAAGCTGTAGGTCTGTATCTTGGAAAGGCAACTGTCTTAAGCAAATGACTATTGTTCATTGTGTTGGAGTTCTTGTTTCTGGACTGAAAAAGGTTTCAAGCAGACTCTGAGAAGGGGGCTTCTTTCTGATACTTCTATAATTTCCTCTTGTGTATTCTACCTCATTCTGAACTCTTCTCTGAACATGTTTCTTCTATTTACTTAACATAAGCAGTCCTTCCTTTGTAAGTGCCCCATCTGAACTAGTTGTTCCAGCCAAACCAGTGCTTTATAGACTCATGCCCTCTGATGCTACTAATGAGAAAAGCCATGCACAAATATATTGATATAGACAGTGATCAGCTGCTGGGAGAGGAAATAAGTTTAATGGAACTGGAAAAATATGCACCAATACACAAGGATTATGAACTCAAATCATTGAATTCAAATTGCAGTTGTGTACTTATGAGCCATGCCCTTGCTCTCAACTGTCTCCTTTATTTTTAACCCAGCCTCAATGCATTACAATACCAAGCACAATGCCAAGTATTGAGTTTTGACTTAATGAATAGACTAATAAAGATGAATAAGCTTAGGCCTAGAACAAATAAGTGTTATATATTTAGCTGTTATGTAATGAAGTGTCAACCTCTATGTTATTGCAGTTTCATGTCATTGCTTAGAGGCATGATGTCCTGTCACAATGATGGATTTCTTTTTTTTGTTTTGTTTTGTTTTTTGTTTTTTGTTTTTTGAGACAGGGTTTCTCTGTATGGCCCTGGCTGTCCTGGAACTCACTCTGTAGACCAGGCTGGTCTCAAACTCAGAAATCCACCTGCCTCTGCCTCCCAAGTGCTGGATTAAAGGTGTGCACCACCACTGCCCGGCACAATGATAGATTTCTAGTATTTAACCAATAAGTCACACAACCAGACACAATTATACATCATTTCCTTGATACTAGTGCACATGAGATAACTGAGGGGCAGAGAAGGTATAGACATATAATATCATTCTTGAAAGACTTCATGAAGGGTGACTATAATGTTCACAATTGGTCTGTTCAACTAGTCTAGCATTTCTTCTTCCCTCCATCCTTCTTTATTACAAAGCTCTTCTACTCTTCCTGGACATGAGCACCTTCAACATTGGAGATGCTTTAGAATACATTCATGTATAAAAAGAGCCTAGCCTGCAACTCATGGAAAGACTAATACTACAAATTTTTCTCATTTATAGAACCTTAGTTTAAAGGTGTCTGTGTGTGTGTGTGTGTGTGTGTGTGTGTGTGTGTTGAATAGAGAGAAGGAAAGACCAATCTAGAAAGGTAATTATGAGAGGAGAGAAAGAAATCTTAAGGGAGATGTGGCAGGTAATAGAGAAAGTAATGGTGCACATGTAATAGGAAAACAGAAAGTGAAACTAACTAGAGGAAGAAAAATAAGCAGGTGGAGGTGTCAGGGGATGACCATGGGAGAACATAATGAAGAGAGGGAATGGTTAAAAACAAAGTATAATTACAGATATAGATGATATGGTGATATAGTGAAACCCATACTTTGTATACTAACCTGGAAAGCGAAGGCTATGGTTTTGATAGATTAAAGACGAGGAGTGTGGAACCACTCACTTCCCAGTTGTGGGCAATCATCTTCCATTACACAACGCTTGGTAAAGAACAAAGTATTACTGAAAATCTAAGTGGATAATCTTATTCTTTCTTGATATATTAAATCAGAAGCAACTAATGTTCCTGGATCTTTCACAAGATATGTCCCTGTCTCATAGGCTTTGTGGAACAATGGTAGCTTTGGAATTTAGACCTAGAGCATTTTACCTTTCCAAGAACAACTGTGTGTGGGAACTGGGTTAGGGATTGGGGGACAACTACAAGAACATTCAAAGAGAACAGGGTGAACAAATCATATAGAAAGCAAACCAAGGAAGCAAAATGGCTCATCTATTAAATATGTGCTTTTTTACCCAAGCCTTGTATCTTCAAAGATTTTGATGAATTATTAGAGGGTGCCAGGTATATCCCAAAGGAGAATGTTGACAAGATCATTTTCAAGCTGGGTACTTCTAACTTTTGAATATTCATACACTACTTTACAAAAATAGTAAAAAAGATAGTAAAAAGATAACTTCTAAATATGTTAAGACAAACATAATTGGCATCTTTGTTTAGGAAAAGCCTCTCTTTTTATTAAATGACAGGGAATACAGAAACTCATTACTACTGTGGGAATAAATGGCAGATGAGTGTTCAGCCCTAAACAAAGGACTAGAAAAGCCAGAAGATACGAAGGATTGTAAAATAACATCTATGGGGCAAGAAAGAGCCATCAGAATCGTCAGCTCCCACTAGCTATTGACAAATGAACTATGTTCGTAAAAGAAATGAGCCTGTGAACTGTCAGGTGTGGATGGAGGAAGGACTCTGAAACCCTACCACTCACTTCTGAACTGTTTACTAACCTCATCTTCAGGGAACAGAGAGATCATCCATTGCCTTCAGTTGTGTAGTCACCAATGACCTCATCAGGCTCCACTGAACACTTCCAATTCAGTGGTTACACAGATAGCTCTCAGGGAAACTAAATGGGCCACAAAACATAACCCATAATTGTGAACCAAGAAAGAGAGTGGTAGGGATATGCAAAAAGAGGGAATTATAAAGATGATGGGAGTGTGGAAGAGAGAATAATCAGAATACAATATATGAATGCATGAAATTGTCAAACAACAAGTATAATTCATAAAAACATTTTTATGAAATTGTAATTGTAAGGCTAACTAATGATTTTTGGAAGTTTTTGCTAGTTTTCTTTAATTTATTTATGCATTTATTCATTTACATTTTGAAGTTTTGGAGCAAAGTCTTACTATAAAGCCCAGGCTAGCTTCTAACTTACTGTATAACCCAGGCTAGCCTTCAACTCACAGTGAAGCCCCTGCTGCAGCCTCCCATTTGGCTATGAATCTTGAACTTTACTTAGTATTCCAAGGGTAGCCATTGCAAATTAGAATGCTTGGGGGCGTGGTATACCAGAGAGCTTTCAGAGATTGCATTAGAATAGGGTACAGATCCATCAATCAGAGCAGTGAGTTCCTTGGCATCAGTAGCTATAGATACTGGTTCTTTGTAGAGGGGACTCAGAAACAGTTAAATCATTTTGGAGCAAAATTGTCTTCACTTCGCTTCTCTACACGGGCCAGAGCATTGTAAATCCAGAGAAACATAAAACTGATGGCCTGGGACTGTCAAACAGTTTGCTTGTTTGCTGCGCTTTATTTTAATGAAACAATAGAAACACCCTTGGAAGAAATCTCATTATGGTATTCAAAGTACATTAAGGACTATCTTGTTATACCTAAATAGCTTTTGCTTTTCCAGGGTCTCCAGACTAAATCTTAGTGCTTCTCAAGCATGAAGAGACTCTCATACAGCATCATTTTCTGAAGGAACATACAGGTATGAACAATGCTGTCACCACTTTCTGAGGGGCCACTGGTATTTTCTGTGGCACCATGAGTCAGTATGACTCTGTCTTCCTCTCTGCAATTTTTGAAGTTGTCAGTGTGAGGAATCTTCAGCTGAAAACTCAGAACACCAAGCACTTCTCTCCGGTGCTTGCCACATCACTTTTGCCTGCAGAATGAGGCTCCATCAATGACGTACTTTAAACAAAAAAAAAAAAAAAGGAAAATCCCCCGCCCCCATTCTTTCACAAACTTTCGGCCTGAATGATTTCTAGTCGGAGGGACCTATACATAATTTCTTTCTCCTTATTGCAGGGTAGTTTGTCTGTCTCTGCCAACCCTGCATGCTGCCCTTTTGTCAAGTCATATCATAACTGAAAAAGATTACATTCTTAAGCCTATTCCTGCGAGCTTAATTATAATGAAACTAAGAGCTAGAATGGCAGCCGAGCGAGGACCAAGTATATTTTTTTCTGTCGTATAAAAATTTAAATATTGTATAAATAATTAAGCAAATTGCAGCAGAAATATTTCAGGAATCTGGTTTTAATAAAAATCCAAACACCACCACCATCGCAAACATTAAGATTTCAAAATATCCTTTGGATCTGGTATCTTTAAGAAAAAGCGAATTCTGCTCCTGTCCGTCTGTCCACGCAATCCCCCTCCTCCTTTGGCTCCCCGTCTGTCTTCGCCTACAATTAAAAGCTTTATTACCTAACCTTGCCTTTAAAGCCAGCAAGCTTGTGTGTGTGTGTGTGTGTGTGTGTGTGTGTGTGTGTGTGTGCGTGTGCGTGTGCGTGTGCGTGTACGTGTGTGTGTGTGTGTGTGTGTGTGTGTGTCGAGACCGGGCGGGGGGCGTTTACGCGTTGCTTTTCAGATCCAGTTTTGTGTCAGTGTGTGTGTGTGTGTGTGTGTGTGTGTGTGTGTTCGCGCGCGCGCGCGTGCGTGTGTTTCTAAGAGAAAAGGATTTTCCATCGCCCAAGAGGCCATCAAGTTTTAAGATTGCAAGGCACGACTTCTAATCGCATCCTCCGCGGAAAAGTACAAACAGTTCCTGAGATGAGGTCCCCCACCTCCCACGCGCTCCCCAGCTCTCCCTCCCTGCCTAGAACCCGGACAACCTCCCCAACACCTGTGAATCATCCAGAGGCTGCACCACCGAACTATTTGCATATCGCCGCCCGCCCTCCCCCAGCTCCTGACGGCTCCTGATGGCTCCTGACGCACAACAAGCAAAGACAGGATTATGTTGTGTGGTTATTACTTCTAATCTTTCATCTGAACCAGCAGAAGTAGACGTTCTTGCTCATACCAGGCCCAGAGGTTCAGAGTGTTGGCCACTGCAGGTGCCAGGGGCTTGTGTAATGAGTGACCCTCCAGATTTCTGTCCAGTCCTAGCTATCTTCCCTCCGGATATCTGTTCGTGCATGCACCTTCCTCTGGACACGTTTTAAGAAACCTGAACACCACCCAAGGCCCAGACTGCAAATTCAACCGGATACAGCGTCATCTATTAGCTCTGGACAAACAACTCGCAACTCAAAGCCCAAGCCCTGGAAACCCAAGCTAATAGGGCTAACTAGCTTCCCTCTCCCTTTTCCCAACTCAAGTGTTAATTCTGTGATAATTGCTCTGACGTACTTTTAAAAAAGTGTGAGCCTTTCCCCAACTGGCTATGATTAAATGAGAACTCTAAACCTGCAATGCTGCTTTAACGCAATAATTACTCATAAAAATAGCAACCTGAATAACCTGGTCACGAAAGGAGCTAGTGAGACGCAGTGGAGGGGAATGCCTCTAAGGACCCTCTTCTCTGGAGAAAATAAATCACAACGGAAATCTATCCCAATCCCTCACATCATCACCCTTCTATTCCTTTCCCTTGCTCTCGTGTCTGTGACTCAACCAAAGACAAATCAGCAGGGGAACGTTTTACATATAAATATATATGCATTTCATTCCAAACACATGCATATACATACATATATTCACATATGCATGCACACATAAGCAAACGCATAGGCCATCAGGAAAACAGTCGCAAGAAATAAGTGTTTCCCAAGACGGTGCTAAAATGGAGTCAAAAGAATCGCTCCATCTGAGTGTTTATAAAAGATTGAAATAAAAAGGGTTGCTGCAAAGCGCTCGGGGAGCTGAGTCAAGCGCTCCGCACCTCCCGGCTCCTCCCCTACCGCCCCCAGCCACCTTCCTCCCTCCGCCCTCCCCCATCACACTTCCTCCCCGCCCCTCGAGGAGCCAGCTATTAAAAGCTGCTGACGTCAAAGGGACGGCCATCTTTGATGAGGGCAGAGCTCACGTTGCATTGAAGACGAAACCTCGGGGAGGTCTGGAGCTGTCTTTCCTTCCCTCCCTACCCAGCGGCTCCTCCACTCTTGCTACCTGCCGGGATCAGCGGACAGCATCCTCTGGAGAAGACAAGGTAAAGAGCCCCCTCCCCCGATCCAGGTCCTGGCCCTGTATGGCTGCCTACCCAGAAGAGACTGCAGCTAGCAGTCCAAGTGAGCCTGGGTAAATACAAGTATTGGTGCACTTAGGGTGCGGTATTCCCTGTGTGCACGTCTGCTTAGACTCTCGCCTGGGGCTACATAAAAGTATTTTCGAGGTGAGCTGTTTGGAGAAGGAGTGATCGGGACACTACTGATGGAGCGGTGGGAAGAAATAGCGAGGATGTGTACAGAATAATAACTTACTCTTTGGAAGCAGCCGTGGGACCCTCTTCCATCTTGCGATGCAGTTTTGAGATATGTTTAGGTTATTAGGGTTGTGGGGTTTTTTTTTTCTTCCTGTAGACTAAAATTTAAAAGCAAAACAGGATCTTGTTCGTTCCAACCCTGTGATTATGACTGTAGTGTTTAGGGCACTGCTACCCAAGGGAGATGAGAAGGCAGGGTGTGGGCGCTGGGGAGGCGAAAGGAGAAGGGGGGCAATTCCCGCCCTGGGTAAGCTGAGCTGCGGCAGCGACAGCAGCCTCTATGCCCCACAGACTTGATTTATGCCGCCTGCCCCAAGTCAGCTACAGGCGAGCAGATGCTGTGGAGTAGGAGAGCTCTGGAGGGTTGGCGCGGTGGGCTAGGCTAGGGGGGTGCGATGGCGGGAGCTCAGCACCCTGGACAGGAGTCCTCGGCGCCCGCGTCGGCGCTCTGACCTTTCAGCACCGCGGACAGCGATCCGGCTGCAGCGCCGCATTACCTGCTGCAGAGGAGATGCCTGGGCAGGGCTGGAGGCCAAATTTTCTCTCTGAGATCCAGGTCTTAGAGAAAGTCTTAATTGAGCTAGCATAGTAGATTAAAAGAAAAACAGAATAAATCCTGTCAACAGGGATTTATTTACAGACAATTGCCTGCTCTCCTCCTCACCTCCCACGTAGCTTCAAGAAATAACAGACTACTTGTAGAAGAAGCCTTCTGTATTCCTCCGTCTGCCTTGGTTTGGACAAACACAAAACAAAACAACAAAACAAAACAAAACAAAAAACCCATACTTTTAAAAACGGTCACTTATCCTCCATTAAGATATAAATACTGTAAATTGGTTTTGTTTTTAACACGGGGTAGATATGTCTGTTGATATTAGGTGGGCTCAAGTGGGCTTAGATGATAATGCTAGTACTGTCTATTTATACGGCAATTCACTCCCTATTTTTTTTTTTATTAAAAATATGGGTTATCTGAACTATGTAGAACTAATTTTAGGAATAAATCCCTTTGTCGCTTTCCCTTTATCCTTAGTTAGAAACAAGCATATACAGCCAAAAAAGAAATTTCAATCTCTTTGGCCATGGCTTTGGAGTTAGTGCATTTCATCTTAACACTGGATATGGCAGATTGATTGCTGTAGATTTTGACACTAAGAACAGTCATCCTTGGGAGAAGTTAAACATGCCCTTCAGGGTTGTGCATAGACGGAAGCAGGAATCTGACCCCGAGATTCACTGCAATTTCTATTATGGCACTGCAGGATTTTGCTGAGGTCATGATAACTATTTTCTTCTCTGAGGCTTGAGACTCCGCATGAGCAAAAATTGTCATGATGATAAATATCTGTTTGATGTAGAGCCTCATAATTGCCATGTATGTATGAAGAATAAAATGATATGTTTTCCACAGTTGTTAAATGAGAATAACAGCTTCATACATAAGGATGTATATAATGCATTAAAGACATGCTAGCACAAGCCCTTTTAAAGACCTTCTCCCAAAGGTCTTGAATTGTGTTTATTTACTTATAATTCCAATCATCTGTCTTCCAAAAATACTAAAATTCCCTGTCTATTAAAAAGAGTTATTTTATCCCCGGCTATTTATTTGTGGGTTCCTTTTCCTTTTTATAAAAATCATGTGTTTCCATGTATATGTATGCTGGCACATTATTGCGTATAGATGTAATTTGCTTTCAGTGGAAATTTATGCCAGATTATGTAGCCGCATGGGTGTTTATAACTCTGAAATCTTCAGATATAATAAACAACTATGTTTTCTTGATGGGAGGTGGGGGAGAAAAGTATGGGGAGGAGTCTATTCAAATGTTGTGCCATTATAGTGCATATCCAGACAGTTCTGCGTAGTTTCGTCAAATGCAAAACCTAATGCTGCCTGAATTATGTGCTTGCATGTTAGTAATTACTGCTAGGTTTGCTGGATAGTGGAACATGAAGGAAAGGGGCACAGCTCTGCAGTAAAGCTGGCGAAGGGTGCAGAGGTGGGAGAAAGAGGCAATGAATAATGATAAAGCTGAATATAGGACAGTTAGCTGAAAATAAAAGGAAACGTACCTGGGACATTGATTTGACATTTATGTCATGGAATATCTTCAGCAGGAAAAATAATAAGACTTTTTTCTTCATTTTAAGTTTGAATTTTGAAAATCCAGGACAATGTGACGAAGGAGGTGGGAGCGGAGAGGCATATGGAGAATCCATGAAACATTCCTGCAGATGGTGGGATAGGACCTGCTTGTTTGTTTATTGTTGTTTTCCACATTTAGCATTCCCAGCACAAAATAATTTACAATAATGTACAATGTACAATTTATAATTTCTACAGTCTCTTCATGGTACAATCTCCCAAGAATTGATAATTTAACTTTTACTTTATAAAACATTCATGGCTCCAAGGCAAGGTGCCCCTTAATTTGTTAGATGATATTCCTAAACTCTAAAGTTAACCCCGTAGTAAAGGTTATCAGTTGAACAATTGAGTTCTCCTCCAATGACGCCTAGCAACTGCATAGCTGCTGGCCTTCAGGAGAACTGTTGGCTTTGACCACTATAGAAATAAAAAACAATGTAATCAAGACATTGAAAGAGGAAACAAAAGAAAATCCTGATTTTTAAATGATGCACTATCAATAAACAATGCTTCTTACATGGTGAGACTGCTCTACAGTGCTAAAAGCAGGGAAAAATCATGGGTTTGGCCTCAACACTGAATACATTCTGCAATGTCATCCCTTGCCAGCAGGCACCAACCTAATAGGAAGATATTGATCAGTTAGAAAGCACCAGATACATAAATCAACCCCATGGAGGATATAAAATTTCATGGTTATATGGTTTTTGACCTCAGTAAGTTTAGCATCTAGTAATCTTAATAGAAATAATAAGCAATAAAACTTATCACATGTATCCAAAATGAAAAAGCAGAAAAACAACAGGAAAAATTATGAGTGTAAGTAATTCATTTGTAAGTAAATGTGAGTGGTGGTAAGAATAGGGTTTCAGACAGGGCAAAATGAAAGCAGACATAGGTCTTGAGCTGGCTTGGTAAGGTTGAAAAGAAATTAGAATGGCCTGCTAAGTAAACAACTTCAAGTTATGTAAGCCAAGCTATCTTTCTTCAGTGAATCCTGCAAATGTCTAGCCATTTGAAGATAGTTAAAAGCTCGTATAGAGTTTTCTAGAATAGAATTAGAGCCCCCTATGGAAGGCTTTGAATGACAATCTTAGAATTAGATATTATACTCTATAAAGTTTATTTCTGAGCAGAAAGTAATATAACCAACAAAGGAATGAGGTTCTGGCTAACACCCAGAAATCAACAGAGTAGTTTAATCCCCGATATTAGAGGGAAACACATCACTATTGTCAAGGGTGGTCCATAAAAAAAAAAAAAAAGTCCTGCATTTAAACATCACTTACCATCGCTCTCCAGGATATGCATACCTACATGGAAATATAGTCCCTCTCCAGAAGTGAATTGTAGTTTTAATGTTCCCCATTTAACTAGAACAAACTATTTGAGATAAGTCCATGCTAGGGAAATTAAAAAACAGATTAGGATCTAGATAATCAGAGACCCTAGAATGTACATTTGAATAATAAACATAATGTAGAACAGTCTCTCCTTCCCTCTGAATATTCCACATTGGCAAATGCATCGGGGCAGGAAAGGGTCAGTTTTTCACAACATGTTAAATGCTGCATGACAAATTGAACCAGTTCCTATAATTGGGTGGTGGTGGTGGTAACATTTTATAAAGCTGGGATGAGCAGAGACGGATAACAGAACACATTTCTTTTCTAACAAATCGGGCTGATTCTTCCTGGTTCCCTATATCCCAGAGCTGAGTTGAAGTCTTAAACTATGCACATTTCTTTTCTTTTTTTTTTTTAACCTTGTAGTTGCCACTTCCATAATAGAATGTCAAAATTCCCAAGACAGGTAGAAATACTAAACCAAAACAGCCAACAGCATCATCACTGCAGAGGAGGGAATGGCAGTTAGGAGCATAGATTTTGTGACTTCCCTTTTGATGGAAAGGCAATGTGATTTCCCCCCTTTGCTATTTACCAAAACACTGGCAGGAGGAATGTGATGTGGTAATGTTTTGACTTCCCAGCTCACTGATCATGGGAAATTGGGGACAGGGGGTGTCATTGAAACTTTAGGAGGAGGTTGTCAAGCTGGGTCCAGAGGACCTTTCTCAGGTAAGAGAAGAGGAAGAAGTGAATCATAGTGTCAAGGAGACAAGACACGGTGAGTGGAGAAATTGTTTCAAAGAAATTAGCCCCCCAAAAGGAAAGAGACTTCAGAATTGCTCTTATTGCTATAACAAAATCTGTGTTTTTTACATTATTATCTTCACCAAGATCGCTCGATATACTACTCCTCTGAAAATGTTCAAGTGGATTCTGATTTTAAATGAACGATATAAACTACAGTCACGTGTCTGATACAATACAATAGCATTTAGTAAGCCATGAACTGGATTCTAAAGGGCAGAGATGCCTAAGGCAAAGACTAACCCAAAGTACTTTGTGGGGGAGGGGTGGGGTGGACTGAACCATCTCTGCTCCTAGTTCACCAAGTGTTGGTGATGACTTTGTAGCTAAATTACTCTTATCGTTTCAGTTTTACAGGTGAGGTGGCTGAGATAGAGCCAAGAGAAGCGAAATGATATATCAGAGAGCAGAACAGGAATAATTGTAGTCAGTCTGACTCCAGAGACCAGAGTGTTAGCTGAATGTGCTCTGTTGCTTCTTGTACCATCGCTTTCCTTGCTGCTCAAATGAATCACAGTGAATATACATTGATAGGTAGATAGATGATAGATAGGTAGATAGATAGATAGATAGATAGATAGATAGATAGATAGATAGATAGGTAGGTAGGTAGGTAGGTAGGTAGGTAGACAGACAGACAGACAGACAGACAGACAGACAGACAGACAGACAGGATTGAACCCAGAGAACTAAGCTTGCTAAGCAAGCACTCATTCCCTAAACTATACTGCAGGCCTCTGCACATGCTTTTTTTCCCTTCTTTTCCTCCTCCTTTGGGCAGCAAGGCATGCCTGTGAGGATTCTGGTTAGCAGCCAGGAGCCCCACAGCTCTCCTGAAGGAACTGCTTATAATTTCCTGTTTACGGAATCAGTCCTCTGATAACCCATCAGGGCACTGCAAAACTTGGTCTCCTCATCCACAGACTACGTTGGTCAGTATGGCTGCCATTCTGACGCAGCTGAAATGCCTCAGCAACGTGTGTGGGCCTCAGAAGAAAGGCTTTCGACTCCTGTTGTCTCAGCACTAGTTGTTCTGTCAACCTGCAGTCACAGATCTTATGATTCATGCGTCCTCAGTATCATATCCCTTTCTTAGTCTTTTTCGTACTCCCCCGCCCCAAATTATTTGACATTGTTTTTCTAGTCAGTCAAGAAAGCCTGCCTTTTGCTTCAGAGCTCTGTTCTACACCATCGTCTGCTCTCCTTATTCAGAAACATGGTCATCTAGTACATACTGTATCCTGCAGCTTTCCCAAACATTTCAAATTCCTTGTAAAAATAAATTAGTTTTGAATTTTCACTTCAGGATTCTCCTTTTCTCACCTCTTGTGTCTTACGTAAAGCAGTTTGTTGGCTCTTATTTTCTAACTTCTGCTTTCCATCTGCCACTTAGAAGAGAAGGGCTACCTTTGCAGAATCTTTGAACTGCTAAGTATTTTAAAAAGTAATGCTTCTGTATGATCTGAATCACATGATACTTTAACCAGAGCAAAAACTGATCACACAGGGTGGAGGGTACAGCCCAGTGGTTGAGCACTTGCTTACCATATGTGAGGCTGAGTTTTAGCTCCATCATGAGGGGGGAGGAGACACACAGAGAAACACAGAGACAGAGAGAGACAGAGACAGAGAGAAACAAAGAGAGAGAGAAACAGAGACACACACAGAGCAAAATCTACATATTTCAGAAAAGGCTCCTTGTCTTAATAGTTAACTTCGGATTCCAGCCTTGTTCCATCCAGGTAAACTGTTACATGGCTAGGCAAGAAAAGATCGAAAAGATCGTCACTGATTGTTTGCATGTTGAACCTTTACAACAGTTAACCGGTTGTTATACACAAGACTGTATCCCCAAAAGAAATAGGGGGAAATCCTGTTTTAAAGGTTAATGTCCCTTTTTCAGTCAGTCCAGAGAGAGTGACTTTTGATATCTACTTGGGGTTGATGCTAAATGACTGCTCTGCTGAGTTTGTGGCTTCTTGTTTGACCAAAGAAAGATAAATCTGCTCCTTTGGCTGCTGTTTTGGCCTGACGATCCCAAGCTTGACTATTGTGTTCGATCTGCTGACTCATTTCTTGGCTTCCCTTGGTGGAAGGCCCATTTCTTTTAGACATCAAGGGCAAGGCGATTTTTTCCAAACTGACAAGTTCTACAAACTGAGCGTCTGGTCTCGGCTTCCCCTTCCCTTCTTTCATTCTGTTGACACTGGTTCTAGATTCTTGAACTTAGAAGATGACATCCCATGGCTGCAGGCTTGAATCAGCGATTTCTGCCCTATACTAGGCAGTATGGATGGAAACGAAAGCCTCTCTCGAGTGCCCCCCTGAGGCCAGAGTGCAGCCCTGCACTCCTGCCTCATTTCTGTTTCAGGGAGCGCTCTCAGATGAGCTTTGAGAGACAAGCAAACTGGACTGGATTCCCTTTCCATAGAGAGTCTGGGGCCAAGCTGTTGATATCTTTTGTTTAAATTTCTCTTTTTTACAGTTTCAGAAAATACTGACCTGGAAATAAAAAACAGCAAATTTCTTAAATTCCCTTGTAGTTAGTTGCCCTGATGGCCAGCCATAGCTACATCATACTGTAACATTTTTTTTATTGAAAAGTAGAAAGTAAAGGGAGATAAATGCCAGAAAGCCAGCTGGGAAGAACGTCAGTGAACTGTTTTCATACGAGGCTGTCCTGTCGAATGATGTCTTTCATTTTAATGAGAAAGTCCATTGTAACTTCGTGAGAAGATTTTTACTAGAAATCAAAATTATATTCCTCGTTTATGTTTGAGAAATTGTTGAACATAATGGGATTTTCCAACTTGTCCATGAACTCCTCAAACATCATCAGCAGTTACTGTAACACATTCATTTATTCACTCATTCATTCATTCATTAAACACTTTCTGAACAAGCTACCATTTACCCAGAAAACTCTATACTGGTTCTGCAGACACAATAGTAAATAAAATAAATGTTTCTGCTCTCAGTATGGCATGTTAAGCATACCATATCCAGACAGAAGTACTTTAGGATACGTTTAGGATGTTTTAAATAGGATCTCTTTCTTTTAACCCAACTTAGAAGAGAACATGGAGGCTATAAAGATGGTACAGTGAGTAAGGTTGTTGGTCTTGTAAGCCGAAAAATCTGAATTTAATCTCCAGAACCCCCATGAAAAACAGGGCATGGTGGACCATGCCTGCAGTCTCAGTGCTGGGAAGACAGAGACAGGAGGACTGGGGCTTAGTGGCCAGCTAGTCCATCTTTAATGATGAGTTCCATGCCATCAAAAGACCCTGTCTCAAATGAAGCAGATGTTATTCTTGAATCCCTGGCATTCCTGAGGCTATCCTCTGGCCTCCAAACATATAAGCACCCAAATGCATGAATACCCATGCATATCCAGGCATATGCACACACATTAGTAAAAGAATCCAACAGATGCAATTGACCAAAGGTTTTCTGTACTAGTCAGTACCTACCTACAGCAAGACCACTCTGTCGTGAATGAATATATATTAGAAACATATTTAGTCACATAGACTAAATAAATAACTAAGATATGCCTTTGGGTGTATCGGGAATATTTTTAAAAAAATGAATCCACCCAACAAACTCGATTTCCCGCCGGGCCTCGTTCTTGAGCCGGTATTGACCAGCATCACCACGTCCCAGCGGGCTCTTATTATTCTCTCCCAGCTATTAAAAACATCTCGCTCACATGCATCTCTTTACACTCTCCCACAATCATTCATCTAAATAGCGCCTTAGACCCGGTAAGTAAAGCATGATTCTTAAGGCCTTAATGTTCAATCAGATTTATATAATAATAAAATCACAATTTACAAGATATCAATAAAATAATTTCAGAACCAAATAATAAAGACAATATTCTAACCCAATTAATCTATTTGCTTGGTTGTATAACCTCGTGGGGTCTGACTCATCTTCATTGTCTGCCTCCACGATCCCCTCTTTCCTCCTGCTCCTGACCTATTTCCTCCTCCAACTTTTGTTCCACCTCCCTATTCCTGTCCAATCACAGGCCTGTCACTGCCCGAATGTGATTGGACAGAGAAAATGCTGCAGCATTTGGGTAAATTTGTCTTCATTTACATGGCAACCTAAGACAACATAAATCCCTTAAATATAGTTTTGTATCTCAGCAGCTATCTTCATAGGGATACTTGCCTGTGTAAACCACTTCTTCCAAGGGGAAAGAGTGAAGCATCAAAAATCTTGGTACCTTCTAGGCCAAAACCAAACCAAACCAAACAAACAAACAAACAAAAAGAAAACCCTACTCTTCAATATGAAATGCATGGAGCAAAGTGACCAGGAGGGAAAAGTATTTTTGTACTTTCTTCCCCTGAAAGCTCCCCATTATGGGCCACCAGTCAGAGATTCAGAATGAAGTAGAATATAGGTTAGCTCCCCGACCCCTACTTTTAGACTTTACTTGTGTTGTCAGTTAACTATGTTCCCACTTCTACCTCCCTTGAAGGCTTATGGCTTATGGCATAAATTTATAATTACCTACTATACATTTTTATTCCTTAGTATAATATAGAAGCTCTAGAAATCAGAGATGACAGCTCATGAGTTCTTAGTACCCTTCATGATATCACCACTTATTTTTTCTTTTGCAGAGAAATGAATTTTACTCTGCTAACTAGTTCTGCCTTGTATTGACCAGACATTTCAATCTGAAAAATACAGTAATTGTTCTGTAGCCCTGCAAGTAGATTCACCCTAAATGTTGGGATAAAATTATGTCTGAAAGAGGTGCTTTGGCTTACCTCAACTAGCTACCAAACTATGGTAAACAATTTATCATTCTACTATGATGTTTTATCATCTATAAGCCAGGAGTTAAAATGTTAATGAAGCATAGAGAATTCACAAGAAAAATATTGCATAAAGCAGAACTGTATCCAGAGATAAATGGCCATTACCTAAGGGTGATTTAATCAACTTTCATATAGGAAGCCAAGGTGTTTAGCATGCAGTGTGCATACATTTAAAGGTCTCTATTATTCATTAGGATCAAATGGTATTTTTAACCATTGCCCATACATAGATCGAGGCATTGCTTTATGCCTTTGTCCAGCCCTTGTCTCCAGAAGCACACACTGCTTTCTTAGGATCGGCATGGTGTATAAGTGCTGTCCATGTTGATTTGGCTTTCTGCAAAAATGTCCTTTAACTTCCAGCATCCAGCATCCTCTTTCTTAGAAGAGGAAAAATAGGCATAGCATATCAACCTCATTTATCTTAGGAAAACCAATGTACATCACCAACTGAACAAGGAATTTTGTATGACTTTTTCTCCATTCTTTCTCATAAAGTAGGTTGAAAAAACTAGTAGACAGTAACTCTGTACCTACTTTCTGCAGAATATATAAAGAGTCAAATGACCGCAAAGAAAACAATAAATAATTGGCTAAATGCCTGCTAGATGATACGCTCAACTTTTGGTTTAGGTTATTTCACATAATCTCCTTGGAAACATTTAAACTGTTTGGAGCTCTCGTCTCTCTGACTATAAAGTCCACATGTTTTCTTTCTACCCATGAATTTTCCACATTTACATGTAATCCATTGAGACCTTCTAACACAGTAGTTCTCAACCTTCCTAATGCTGCAACCCCTTAATGCAGTTCCTCATAGTGTGACGACCCCCCCAGCCATAAAATTATTTCATTGCTCCTTCATAACCATAGTTTTGCAACTGTTATGAATCACAATGCAAATATCTGATATTCAGGATATCTGATATGTGACCACTGTGAAAGGGGTTGTTTGACAACCCACCCCCCCACACACACATACCAAAGGGTTTGACAACCACTGCTCTAATGGACTGTGTGCTGCCGTGAGTCAGCAAACCTCCAAGAGTGTAGTCTTCCAGCCTAAGTCAGGTGCATATGATGGTATGAGTGACCAGAGACAACAGACGTTCAGATGAGTTCATTGAGCACTGGACAGAGAGACAGAGGCTGCAGACCACCCCAACCATATTAGCCGCACAGCCTTGAACAGCTCACCTGGACTGAACTGATCCTGGTGTTCACAGACGTAAAGAAATAGAGGTGGCTACTGTGAATACTAAGTGGATGTCATGAGGCCTTAAGGAACTACTGTGGCTGCTACCTCCTACCCTCTGAAAGGGGAAGGCAGGTTCCTGCATTCATTCCATTAGCCAATGTTTGCCAAGTTGTATTTCTAGCATTCTTGATTGCAGATTATTTGAAGAATATATGCTTCTTTTTCTCTCTATTGTATTTTGGTTTTAGAGAGTCAGTGGCTCATGATATCACATTACTTTTTCACTTTTACAGCATACATGATAAATTGGGGAGATGTATCAGGAGTATTTGATTTTTCTACTCAGGGAAGGATTTTATAATGCCTTTGATAGTATCTCTGCTTTGGGAATGGCCTCATGATCCTTAGAATTAGGTTTAGATACCCAAAGATGCTCAGTTTTCACTTAAGTAAACACCAACCCCCTTCTTGCTTTATGCATTGGATTTCAAGGACCCTTGAGGGAAACAAAGGAAATATGAAAAATATATTTTCTGTGCAAAAGAAATGTGCTGCGAGCTGTTCAATGAACCATCACCAAAACCACATCTGTTGGTGCTGTTTGCTTTCAGCTTGTGCTGAGAGGTTTTTGTTGTTGTTGCTGCTGCTGCTGCTGCTGTTGCTGCTGCTGCAACACCAACACGGTGGCATGTGGGGTGGGGTTAGGTTGATTATCAGATTGACATGTGTGCTTTTTTCATATGTGCACACAATATACAAGCAAAGAAATGCAAACACCAGGTCTTTCTTTAATCAGGTTTGGTACTGATACCTGCATGTATTTAAAACATTTAGCATTCTCTATAAGCTAATAAATGTAAAATGCAAAAAGGCAAGTTTTATGAAGTGCAAAATACCCCAAAGTTGTGTTCACATCAAAAATTCCCTATCAAACATGGAGGTTACCCAAGATACTGTATACGGTGGTGAGCCCCCAGTCTGCCTTGGGGAGAATTCCTGCAAATTTAGACCTACATGGCAAACAATCCTGCTGGGAAAGGTTTTTGAAGCCCCTATTATCTTCACATTAGCATCTGCTGTGTGATAGTCATTAGAGTCTTATCTATTGTTTTATATTCACTCTCTATAGCAATATATCAAGTGGTAGATGCTATTTTCCACACTTAGATAGGATAGTGTTGGTCAAGCTATTTTTAAGGAGCTTAAGGTATTAACTGCTACCCTTCTACCCACGAATGAGCTTATATATACATAAGGGTTAGTGATAAAAACCACATAGCTGTTTCTTAAAGCCAGTTTTGTGGTGAGCTCATGGTTGTAGCCAAAGTCAGGGCACCAGACTTCTTCACCCTTTCCATTATTGGGACCTGTGAGAACAGAAGGCTGCAGAAGTATGTGCAGTCAGGCAGGGCAGTTAGAAAACCTTTCTGAGGAGCAAAACCTCCCACAGCAAGCTTACAGTTTCCAGAAGCAGAGCATTCACTTTGCCTGTGGACATGCAAATCTTAGAGATAAAGCCACGTGAGAGATGGTTACGTTCACTGCCTACTTCTTATCTCACGGAGCACTTTGATGATTGTGGATGCCGCAAATACAAAGGAGCAGAGATTCCTATTTTGTGAGAGAATTGATGAGCCCTTATTAGGGAGAAAACTATCCTTCCAGCTTTTTCTACTTCTGACTCGGTGCTAAAGATACTGCTATGGCACAGAATGAATTTGAATGATAAAGAAGCTAGCTGTCCACAGTGTGAGGACAAAGGTGAGAGGTGAGCAGTCAATGGAGTCTTTCCATGATTCGTTCCTTATAGTAATGGCTCATTCTAGCATTCCAGAATCTTTTCCTTAAAGCTGATCAAAATTTAGAATAAATGACAGCAGTCCCATTCCTCTACATGAAGTCTTACTTGCAGCCTCTGAAAGATACAAGAGAGGGAAGATGCTCCAGGTCTGAAGGCTAAAGCAATGCCTGCCTGCCACTTCTCTGGCCTCCACAATAAATGTCTAGCTCCCAGTTAGCTATTACGAGTCCCTATTTTCTACCCTAGGTCAGAACACCAATGGCCCTGGAAAGAAATGATCCTCCTACCCCATATTTGTCTTTTTTTCTACCTCTTCTTGTTTAGAATCAGAAGAACTGGAATAGACTTGTAAAATTGTATTTTTAGAAAGTAAGAAATCACGTGGCTCAGATATAACTATTCTCTATGAGGCAAGACCCACAGCCAGTGCTACTGGCTCACACTTCAATGCCAGTAGCTCTAGGCTCAGGCCACTCTGCCTTATCTCATCCAGATTTCCATCTCGAGAAGATCCATTCTTCCAAAGGGAATCTCCACACCTGTTCATACACCAGAGACCTTTGGTCTCTGATAGTGAACAGCCTCAAAGCAGGATAAGAAATCGGCTATGTTTTGACAACAAAGCTTCATGAATAATTTTTTAATTAGAAGAGAGCATTATGATGAAACTTATTTTCTAGTGGAGAATGATTGACAATCCTAGAACACAGTAATACAGGAGAAGGGATAGACTGGTAGGACCATCGGGTAGAATGATGGTTTAGAAAGGATGAAGACAGGATTCTCTGAGAGGTGTCACTTGGCACTTAAGCGAAGCCCAGATCACCTCTAGGCTCAGTGATGAAGCAGTCCCTTCAGCATATGACTGCGTCACTGGCCACCCTCAAAGCCAAATAAATTTTGTGGTCTGAACAATAGAGATACATTTCCCATTATCTTCTCATTTTGTCCCCTGATTCCCAGACCAAAGTTAGCTATTGCTAAAGGTTCAGAGAAAAAATAACTATAAAATATGTATGGCCCACTGTGGCAGTGGGAGAAATAATCTTGTCCCTAGTTCCAGTTTTCTTTCTTTCTTTCCCAGTTTAATTTTGATTCTTATATTATGGGCCCAAATATACTGACTGATGAGTTGGCATAAGTATAGCCTTCTCAGGCTGAAAGACTGAGATTAAAACCAAACCTGAAAGCATTGCATTGAAGATTAACTAGGTGACAGTTAAGCCTAAGCTTCATATTTACAATTCTTTCTATAACCTTTGATGTATATGCGTATCACGAATGGCCCAGTGGGAAAAGACGCAAGTATGTGCCCCAACCAACCATAACTTTAGCTATGTCAGATTTTCCTTAACCACAAGGAGCGGGTAATAGCTTCCTATCTCTGTATCTACTAATTAGAACTTGTTTCTCAAGTCACCAAAGGGGACCAAGGCAAAGTTGAGTCATCTCTGGCCCAGTGGAAGAGTAAACATTAAGAATTAGCATCTAATTGGAGGATGGAATGAAAAAAGGTACACAGACCATAAAAGAGAGGAACTGTCTAAATGTGCTCCTAGACTGCCACATGGTAACACTGTACCCACAAGCTGAGGTTCAAGCTTATGTCCCCAGTGTACTTGTTCTAATCTCTTGGCTCTGATGTTATAGGGATCTAGTCTTTCCTTCCTTCCTTCCTTCCTTCCTTCCTTCCTTTCTTCCCTTCTCTTTTTTTTTTAACTTAACATTAGTCTCAACTTTGGTTTCCTGAATGAAGATTTTATGTATCATTAAAGTGGAAATCAGCTTTCCACCTTAAGGTTTGAAATTCACATGAATAGACCTTTCATGTGCTACATTCTTCCAGTCTACTAAAAACTGACCCAGTAAAGCAGAGCTGGCCACTTAGTGAAGTTGAATCTGTCCTTTTTAAAATCACTGCTGACATACTTCTTTTGGATGTGATAGGTTAATAATGCAAGTGAACTACATCTGCTATAAGCAGATGTAAATTTATTGGTTCACTTAATAAACAATTGAACTGGTTCAACCTGCATCCTTTTAATGATAGTTGCTTCTTTTTATGAGCTTGTTTTCGCACTGTGATCTAATTTTTTAATTTCATGTAAGATCTGTCAAGAAAGATAATACAGACACCATAACCACATTGCAAATATAAAAACTGGGGCATAAGAAACTTGACTGGCCTAAAAACATTACCTAGTAATCAATACTAGAACCTATTTGAGGATGTAGGTTGACTACTCCATAAGTAGAAAGTATTGATTCATCATTTTAACAAATATACATAAACTTATTTTATTTGACCAGTGATAGATTTGCCAGTTTTTCAGTCTGAGTATCTGGAAGTAGTATATTTCCTCATTCATAATACTATTCAATTTCTATACTTGTCTGTATACCCAGCCTTAGAATCTTCTGAGTGAGTTGTACAGATACAAACTTGAATTTGCTTCCATAGCTTATTAAAACTGTGAAATTCTTTTTACTTCTATAATGTTGCCAAATCAGGAATAACTAGAATTTTTGCAACATATATATTCCAAACTCACACACATACACACATATATATATACATACACATATATACATACATATACTTATATATGTTTATATATGTAATATGTATTTTATTTTAAAAGTTTGTAAATTATATAATATAAAAAGTATATTATATGTTTATTTATAAAATCTTTTTCTTGTGGATATTTCTATATGTTATGTCACTTTTGTGAACAATAACGTTGAACAAGTAACCTGCGACAAACAACCCATCATGTTTTTATCTGAAAAGAATTGCAAAGGTCTTAGCTTTTTGTTCTTTTCCACTGGCAGTGTGGCAAGGTCTCTGGGTCCCTTTTCAGAGTATCATGCCTTATGTTTATAAAGCAAAACAGATATGGTTACATGCAAAATCAATTATACTCAAGTATAACCATCAAAATACTCTTTAAGCCAAATTTGTGAAATAGTGATATGTAATCTCTGAAATTATAGCACCAAATAGTTAGTGGGAAGCCTAATGATGACCATAAGTTTAAAGCACTAATGAGAGTGTAAAACAAAGATTCTGCACCAAATGTAAAATGATATGAAGCCATCTGAGGTGATTCGTGACAAATCATATCATGTTCTCTATGTGGAAAGGAAGGAGACAGCCAGCTGTATAGGAGGAGAAGAAGGCCACATATTATCCAGGCATTAGTGATAACTTGGAGACTTTGAACAAATATTACATTATAGGACAAACATTCCAATGCATGCGGACTTGAAACCTCAACCATCTCTTACTGAGCATGCTCATTAAGCACTTGGTTCTTCAAGGCAGCTGCTTGAGTGGCTGAAGCATGGGTTCACTTCCGTGTGGGTGGTTGGTTGGTGCTGGTTCTTAGCTAGGTTGTCACTGGTGCCAGAACTGTTTGTCTCTCATGTGAAAGGCTAGCCCTAGTGTTGCATGTGGACACAGTGGGTCGTGCAAGGTTCTGGAAAACAATTAGAGAGGGTGGGCAGGGAGTAGGGAGGCACTACCAATGAAATTCATTGTCTGTCTAGGCCAAATGGGCAAAGTCACATAGCTAAGCACAGAGTCCATATGAAAGGAGGAATTATGGGAAGAAGGATGATCAAAACCAATTTTCACACAACACACACACACCAACACACACAGGTGTGTGTGTGTGTGTGTGTGTATATAATGGTGTGCAGCAATTTTGAAAGCATGAGTTTGTGTTGGCCACAGGCTCAGCATGGAGCTTTTCCTGTCTGTCCTGAGGCCATCCTTCTACTCAGTTACATAAATCAGGAAACTCAGCCAAGGATCCTTCCTACACTACCACCACAGGCTTCCAATATCTTTTCCATTGAAAATTGGAGCCCTAAGTAAAAGAATTGAATGCCTTTGAGCCAAAAGGGCACCTGGAACATGAACACAGTCTTTCCAAGGAAGCTGAATCACCACAGACGCAAACACCACGTAAATTCAGAAGAAGAAAAAAAGGAAGATGTTTTTCCTCACAACGTTAAGGATGAGTATGCTCTCTAGTTTTGGACTAGAAAAAAATGAATGCAAGTATCTCACTCTTTTGTCTACCGGATGAAATTTTAAATAGACCTGCCTTGGTAGAGGCAGTTTTATATGAAGGCTTTTCTCTGTCTCTCCAGACATGTCTCATATTTCTCCTCTAATTATAAGAACCACCTATAGTGCTAGAAACAATTATCAACCAGTCCTCTTTCCTGCACACACCAGCAAAGGGAACCCGAGGGAGGAGGCGCCAGAAAAATTCCTGAAGGCTTTTCAACTGTGCTGCTGCTGCTACTTCATGGAAAACAAGCAGGGCAACTGCCTGGAAGCCCTCACCTTAATCAATCCATAGAATAGCAAGGAGCAGCTGGCTCATAGGCATATTCCATTGTGCTCCGATTTACGGCTGTGGAAATTTTAGACTTGGTTCAGATATCAGATTGTAGACCCCTGGAGATCAAACCGTGGGTAGATGCCCTGTCTACTTTTTCAGGTCCTGTACCATTCCAAAGTCAAAACATAAGGCTTCTCCATTATTTAGTTGAAATTCAATGTCACCCTGGATCCATCCTGAAGTCGAGCCTACTTGAAGGTTGTGATACCTGCAATTTATCTGGGCAGTGGTCTTAGAAGTGCTGGCGGGTGAGGAAAGAATTAGATGAGAATTTGAAAGAAGGCATGCAGGAGTCATTAGTGGGCAGGTTGACACCTGCTGAGACCCATTCTAGCTGGAGCCTCTTCTGGGAAAGAGTATCCAGTATGTGCAAATCGAGGGGACAGGAAAGTGAGAGTGCCATGCATGGGTAAGGGATGTTCCCTTGGGTGCATGTTCCCTCCATCCCGCTTTGTGAGAAAGCAGGCTCCTCCTGAAACTGAGAAAACCCTAAGGCTTGTACCATTTCCAAGGGGCAAATTGCAGAAGAGGCTCTCAGAATACACAGAAATGGTGTGTGATGAGGGAAACAGGTGACTGTTAACAAGCTGCTACAATTTTGCAAATGGTAATGGCCAGATATCCCAAGTTTCCCAGAAGCTATCTCCAGCATTGGCATATTGGCACCTCAGCCATTCATTTACCAGTCAGCTAGGCTCCTAGTGGGTGTCACTTACTCAGCATCTATGCACTGAAGTGCACATGTCCCTCAGCTTTAAAAGGGTAGAGCTGAGATTCTTTATAGGAGCCACCTTCCAGCCCCAGCACTAGCCATGATCAGCCCCATCCCAAGTTGTGTGGGGATTCTAGTCTCCTACAGATTCAGCAAAAGCCTAACCTTGCCTAACCTTGCTTGCTCACTTCTATATAAGGTCAGTCACTCTAAGAGGATTCTTCACGTAACCAAGAGACGTGAGATATATGAAATGGATTAGACAACTTCTGGGTACAACATGGATTGTTATTGTTACATGTTGGTTGTTTTGTATGGAGTTAGGAATTAACCCATAAGACCTCATGGATGTTAGATAAGTACTCTACCACTGGGTCATTCCCATGCCCCAGAATATTGTTTTAGTAGGTATTTTTCATAAATGATAGCATACTCTAAAATAATGGTATAAGTATACAACGGTGAATAATATGATCAAACTGCATGATCATTTATTATCACTATCAATTAATATGTACTATACAGAAATATATGCCTTGGCTTTTTTATTGCTGACAGGCCAATAGCTTTGTTTACATCAGTGCTGTCACAAACATCACCAGGTGAGTATAATATTAGAGCGCTCACATCATTACAGATCCATTATAAGCTATTAACAATTCTCCAGTTCCATTAGAATGGACGTGAGCCCAGTGATGTGTGTAGCTTGTCATTAGCCAAGAACACCACTACTTCTGCTCATGACCATATGTAAAAGTCACAAACACATAAATGACATTTGAGTAATGGAAGTATTCTGAAGAAAATACAAACAAGGACAGAGTGAACAAGGGGACACTGATCCTAGGTATTTATTTATTTATTTATTTATTTATTTATTTATTTATAGATGGAGTCTTACTGTATTACCAGTCTTCAAACTGGTAGGCTCAGGCAACCCACTTCAGCCTCCTTGTTATATAAGAAAATGCCTCCATGCCTGACATTAGCCACCATTTGAAAGTACGCACTGGGCTTAACTTGGTGGCTGCAGATACTGGTATAAGAGTTGGAGAATCACTTTTAAAGGAAATGGCAATTCTCAGATATTGCAAGACCCTAAGCCAAGAGTACTAAGTATACAGCCACTTCCATACTCATCCTGGCCAAGTGCAGTAGAAACTCAGATTTTTATTTAGAGGCAGGAAAACTGAGGTTCCAAGGAGCCATGGGGAATTCATCAGACGTGGTTTTTTCCCTCCTTTAGTGGTCCTCTACAGCTAGTTCTGAGATAGTGTGTGCAACCTCAGTGCCAGTGCACAGTGAGAGACCTCCCAAAGCTTTTTCAGCTGCCGGCCTTCTCAACTATGTGATTTTGATGTTTGCAGGCCAGCTCCACCTGACTGCCAGAGTTAGGGCCTGCGGCTACTTTTCTGACTTTGATTGCTCAATCTGCAATCATGATCCCAGTGCCAGTGAGGCCTACCGAGCCCTAGAAAGGGCAGGCAGGGAGTCTCTAGAGCGGTACTTTTTCCGCGTTTTCTATTAGTAATCCAGGGAGTGATGTGAGCCGCTTCAGTGTTCAGTGGAGCCAGCAATCGCAGTAGGGGTACAGGAGACCCTGGAAGTGAGCTAGAGAGGCACGTTTGTGAAGAGATGATGGGGTTGCTGAAAACACAGGAATGCCCATCCACCTTGCTGAGCTTTTAGGGGGGTCAGCCTGAGGTCTAGGGATGTTTCCCCTGCTCAAGAGAGACCCAATGTTGGACGACCAGGGTATTCAGTGTGGATTTTCTACCCAAGAATGCTATTGTTATTATCTTAAGCCAGTCCAGGTTTGCACTATGATTGGGACAGTCCTCAATGGGACAGGGTAGGTAGCAAAACAGGTGCAATTGGAACTAAGGTTCTGCCATTCACGGGCAACCTGACAGTGTCTCCTGGGCCTTGTCAGATTAACCCTCTAGATCCTCATCCTCACAGTGAGCTTTGGAACCCACAGTATGGAAACCTCCGCTGCCTCTTCTTGGCCATGCGTGTCTTTATCCAGCAGCCATTTGCCAAGTGCTTTAGCAGGCAATGGGCAAACAGGTGATCATAACAGGCAAGATCTCCTTTTGCGATAACATTTTAAAGACAAGAAAGAGATAGCCATCAAATCGATGGTGCTGGGGGGCGGGGGGGGGCGAGGGGCAAGAAAACTACCAGATAGAGACAGGGACTGGGAAGAGACCAGACCCGAGATGACTGGGAGAGGATTTCTGACCATTGATTTGCAGCCACAACCAGGCCCAAGCCTGCTCAACCTAGGAGGAGTGTCAGTCTGCAAACGCTGTTGGAGGGACTTGGGAAGAATTGTTAGAAAAGAAACATACGAGCCAGGTTATGAGAGCCTGGTGAGGAGTTTCGCTTTGGATGAAAGACTCCAGAAGGTCTAAGAATTTTAAGAAGGAAATTAACATGGTCTGATGTATTTTAATTTTTTTTTATATAAAGTGGAGCAAGAATGAAAACAAACCTACTAGGAAGCAACTATGGTGAGTTGCAGAGTTGCACCTATGGTGAGGAAGCAGGCACAGTGGTGAGACTTACTGAGAGCTTCCCCCTAGGCAGGACTGGCCAGCAGGGAAAATACCATCAGGTAACAGCTCTAGAGACTCCTACCTAGTCCCTCTCTGTCACGCCCAGTGAAGAATGGAGGCTGAGTCTGCCTCCTACTAATGGCAGAGTTTGTGCGCAAGCAAATTCAAGCAAAACTCACAGGAAGATGAGGGACACAGGATGGAATTGGGAAGAGTCAAGCATGGGCATGGGGTCAGATAGAGAATACTGTGCACCTGATCCCCAGGGATCTCTGGAGTAAAGATTGCATCTAGCCCAACTTTGCGACTGAGGGAGTGACTTTTGTAGGCTTATATTACTCAGTCTTTGGAGGACTATGGGCAAACTCCAAGGCATCTTCAGGGGAGGATGCTCCTGTCAGCCACAGTCAGGGCTCAGTAGAATTCCAGATGGGAACCCTGAGCTACATCAATGCAGCATCTGAGAAGCAGACACATCTGCCAGGAAAGATGAACAGGAAGAGGGTTAAGATACCTGCACCATTTCTTATAATGGTTATAACATCTCTGGGAGAGGACAAAGAGCTAAGAAAATTGGAGAAAGTATAAGGCCCAAATATTTACATAAGTAAGTTAGCACAGGAGGCTTGTAAAAGGAGAAACCTCTCATTGCCTATAGATTCTATTCAAACTACCCATCAACAGTCAACTGCCACTATGTACTCAGTTTGTAGGTGTTCCATTCACCCAGCTCTCGTCCCCAAAATTTATATCTGAACATCCACTTATGCAATATAAAAAGCAATGAGAATTTGGTATCTGTTTCTGCAAACAAACAAATACAACAATAAATGTGACTCATTAGCAAGGAGTGATAGGCTGGGGATATAGCTCATGTTAGAGAGTACCTGCCTGGCATTTACAAGATTCTGATAATGTCAGCTGTGTCCCAGAACAGTGTAGCTCCTTCCAATGTAGATTC
Source organism: Mastomys coucha (assembly GCF_008632895.1). Lineage (NCBI taxonomy): Eukaryota > Metazoa > Chordata > Mammalia > Rodentia > Muridae > Mastomys > Mastomys coucha. The sequence goes on from NW_022196897.1 coordinate 122,208,362, forward strand.
ATAGTTTTTGAAATTTGCCTATATAACAGAATGTGCAGTAATCTTTTTAATTTTGGGGATTTTAGGATGTTTATGTAGGGAGTGCATATAGATACAGTGCCAGTAGAGTCCAGAAGAAATCACGAATGGCTGGAGTTGCAGGCAGTTGTGAGCCACCCAACATGGGTGCTGAAAGCTGAACTTGAGTCCTCTTTGGGAACAGTATGTACTCTTAACCACTGAGCTCATCTCTCCAGTCTCTTATCCATTTAAAAAAAATAAAATAAAATAAAACAAAAAACTCCCAGAGCCCAAGCCTGGTTTAGAGTATTTAAACCAATCAAATTATAATTTCTAGAGTGGTTTTAAACTATATATTTTGTTTTAGCATAATTTTAGATTTACCCAATAGTTGTAAAGATGGTCTGACTCTCACATAATTTCACATCTTAGCACCTTACAATACCATGATTAATTATAATCAGGAAATCAATTTTGGTCCATTTAGCTAGTAAGCAAAATTTCTGAAAGCAAATATATTAGCATAAAGGTCTGTTACAGGCAGAAGACATCATATATTTATTTGGATTTCCTCAAGTTTTCTAGTTATGACCTCTTCCTATTCCAAGACTTCCAGATTTCTACTGTGGATTTAGCTGTCCTGTGTCCCCTGTCTTTTCTTACTTCCAAGTGTCTCAGTCTTTCTTTGTCATTCATGCCCTTTAGCAGGCTTGGAAAGCATTGGTCAAGTGTACTAGCTACTGTGATAAAACACCATGACAAAAAGCATCTTAAAGAAAAAAGTTTAGTTTTGATTTATGGAGAGAGAGTGTGAGAGAGAGAATAATAGCTGAGAGCTGAGAAGGCATGGTGGCAGGAGCAGGAAGCTGGCTGATAACATCTTTATCTATACACATGAAGCAGAGAGAGAAAGTGGGAAGTGGAGTGAGCTATAAATGTTCAAAGCCTACTTCCAATAGTATACTCTCCCAAGCACCTCCTAAGGGTTCTATAACGTCTCCAAACAGCAGCAACTGTGTCCAAATGTATGAGCCTATGGAGGGCAGTATTCATTCAAACCACCACACCACCTATTTTGTAGAAAGCTCCCCAGCCTGGCTTTGCCATTCTTCATAAAACAAAATAAGAATAAACTGTCTTGTTTGATCGAGCTATATATTCCTAGACTAACTATGGCAGAGATGAAGTGGCCTGTTTGTCATCACATGTCAAGTACATGTGGTCACATCCAAATGGAATTGCTATAATGTTATGAGGCATTACTTACTGATGAGAATGTTTGCAAAGTCTTTTTCTCTGTCTCTCTATCTCTCTCTGTCTCTTTCTCTCTCTCTCTCTATCACACACACACACACACACACACAAACTCAAACACTTACATACACACATTCTTTGTATAGCATGTACAGGACCTTGTGTTCAATCTCCAGTATTACATATAATTAACAATAAGAAATTATCCAATAAATCCCCCCATCTGCATCTTTATGCCTTATCTTGCACATTAGCAAAACCAATCTATCCTTGTTCATTTTTAGTTCAGGATAGTGATGGTTACTGCCAATGTAGAAAAGGCTTCTGATTCTGAGAACTTGGATGAGCTATAGATTGTGTCTACCGGAATAAATGTTCACTTGAGTCTCATGGTTTACAAAGGTACTCTTCCCAGGTTTTTCAGTGTTATGTTTATGTCTTCATCCTGGCCAAGTCTCCAGACCCAGAGTAATGCACTGAATTTATTAGGTGTCATGGTGTCAAACTATCAGAATCAGCTTTCATACACTCTAGTAGTTCCACAGAACTACTTGCTGTTTATTGCATGTTAGAAATGAATTAGTGGGCTGGAGAGATGGCTCAGTGGTTAAGAGCGCTGGCTGCTCTTCCAGAGGTCCTGAGTTCAATTCCCAGCAACCACATGGTGGCTCACAACCACCATGGGTAATGGAATCTGATGCTCTCTTCTGGTGTGTCTGAAGACAGCTACAGTGTACTCATATAAATAAAATAAATAAATCTTTAGAAAAAGAAATTAATTAATAACTATGTAGACTTACGACCAGGTATTATGGCTTTCTTACTTGCCACCATATCCATAATTGGAACCTGAAAAGAACATGTAAATCATAAATCATAAGTTTCATTTTTCCCATTTTCCACCTTGTTCTCTCATAAACTCATCTCTCTGCTAGGTGTGTGGCATGTACATACTTATGTGGCCTACAATCTCCGCCTCAGGAGGTAAGGCAGGAAGATCACATATTTGAGACCAACATAGGCTACATAGTAAGACTGGTTTCAAAGGAAGAAATCATCTTCCTGCTTATAGTATAGGAATAAGTAAAAGTACGTCAATTTATTTCTGATTAAAATTATAAGAATGCCTTTGCCAGAGCCTGACACTTAAAGATCTATGTCCCTCAACCCAGGTAACCTAATGTCTGAAAGCACTGGCAATATCTACAGAAGTTCATTAGAATTCATTCTATTACTTAATAAGATGAATCCACTCAGTCTGGAGGTCGGTGGGTAAATTTAGAATTCTAATGATTCCACTGTAGACAGCTAACTCTAAACTATTTCTGAGGTGCCACATTTCAAAGGTAAAATCTCAAATTGGATTTTCCTGGTTTAGAACAATATAGAATAGCAAGTATGGATGTTATGTGCACATCTGTGGTAGTTTGAATAAGAATGGTTCCCATATACTCATAAGTTTGAATACTTGGTCCCCAGTGGCCAAAACTGGGAAGGACTAGGAGGTGCGGCCTTGCTGAAGCTGTGTTATGTTATATTATGGGGTCAGGCCTTGAGGTTTCAAAATACACGTGCCATGCCCAGTGTGCCTCTCTCTGCCTCCTGTGTATGGATCAAGGTGTGACCTCCCAGCTATTTGTGTAGCTATGCCTTTGTTCCACCATCATGGACTCTAATTTTTGGAACCATATGCCTAATTAAATGCTTTCTTTTATACATCGCCTTGGTCATGCTGTTTTGTCACAATTACAGAAAAGGAACTAAGACAATGTCTAGCCATGTGTGTTGGGGAGGATACGGTAAAACAAGAAGCAAGGGATAAAAGAAATGGAAAGAAGCTGCACTTTTATGTTTTTCTTTGCCTTTAAATGTAGGCTGGGCATCTGAGCCCAGGATATTTTGACAAAGAAGTGTCAGGAGACAGGTGGCTCTGACAGTTGCAGGTGAGGAAGGCCTTTGCTATCTGCCATGCCTGGGTTCTTCATTCATGCCCTTGCCTTCATGTATGATGCTCTCACAACCTGAGTGACTCGGCACGCTTGCTGAGGAGTCTCTCCTTCCAGATGAGTCTCTTATACTAACTACTAAATGGCTCCTTTTCCATTCTGTGACCCCTTGAAATCCAAAAAAGCCTAGATGAGCTAATCATGTGCTTCTAAGTGGTGAGAAAGGGATAGAGGGAGAACAAATCAAGACCTCCTCACTAATATTGATTCTATAGGCATAATTACCAGCCCCTGGGGACTTCACTCTGAACTGACTACAGCTCATGATATTCGGTCATTCCTAATATTTGTCAAATATCTACTACGTCTCAAACCCTACTCTGGCATGTGGTCCTATGTTAACATAAACGTTGAAGGCACATGTTCTAGGCCATGATCTAAGGGGACGTTACTTAACCTCTTGGGTCTCATCTTTGCATATGTACATAAGAGTGATAATAAAGGCCTTCTTAGTTGATTGACATGAAATAAATGCCACACTGTTAACTCTGCTTCCTCTGGGCTCACTGGATGGCCTCCTACCTCTAATTAAGACCCAGAAGACCGCAATGTTAGACAAATGGGGAATTGCTTATGAAGAAGCAAGAATCCTACTTCTCCTTTGGGTGTTGGGAGAGCTGCAGGGATGCCCTTCCTGCCCAGCACCCCAGATCTCTCCCTAACTGATGGCTATCATCAGAGTAGTAAAGAGAAGCCAGCAATAATCCTGAGTTCCCATTGGTAGTAACATCTGGTCCAGCTTAGCAGTATTGTGTGTTGTAGGGGTCAGCTATGAAATAAAATGTAGTGATAAAAATCCAGTTTCACCGACTCCCTTCTTTCTATTCTAACCCCCAACTTCAGCTTTCCCTCACAGACCATGATAGGCACTAACTGAAAATCAATTTCACTTTCAGTAAAGGAACATGCTAAAAATAGAATCACTGGTTGTTTCTCAGATGCCATATGAAAAATTTAGATTAAGTCAAGCTTCCTTTGTTCCCCTTGGCCTATTTTCTTTTATTAAAGATCCGAAGGCAGCACCATCCATTTCTGACATCCCTTGCAAGCATGCTTTGTTTGTGCTCTACTTACTGCCTGCTGCTTACTCAAAGTGACAGTCACGCTAGCTGAAAAACAACTAATGTAAGAGAATGAAAAGAAATGAGCTGCCTTAGTATGAAGGGCAGGCTATGGAGAGAAGACAGTGGCACCTTAGCATCCTGAGTTAGTCTCACTATGTCAGTTAGCTTATGCTGTGTAACAAATGATCCCCAAAACCTTAGTGAAGTCAAAAGAGGTTCATCTATTTAGCTCTTCGTTGAGCGAGTCAGTAGTTTGGACTAAGTTCATCTCAACTCATAATAAAGTTAGTTAGCAAGATCATTTATAGGCTAGTTGATCTAAAGTGCCCCTCACAAAGATTTTTTTTCTGTCCATAGAGTCTACCTCAGGATCCATTAAAGTAGCTAAGGTCATTCACCTTCTTTCTCACTGCTTGGATACAAAGAGGGATGGAGAATCCCTCATTCTAGCAAGAGTCATTTCCACAGATTGTTTTCCCAATTGTCTAATGTATTTTCTGTTGATAAACACGATGACTCAATGCAACGTGGGGAGGAAAGAGTTTATTTCCTCTTTCAGTTCACAGTCCATTGAGAAGGGAAGTCAGGGCAGAACTCAAGGCGGGAACCGGGAGAAGCAGGAACTGAAGCAGAGGCTCACTCCTCATGGCTTACTCAACCTGCTTTCTTATATAGCCCAGAATTACCTCTTTGGGATGTCATGGTCCCCAGTGGGCTGGTCCTCCCAACATCATTCATCAAGACAATGCCTACAGTCCAATATGTTGGGAGGAGTGTTTTCTCAAATGAGATTCCCTCTTTCTAGACATCTCTCTAAGTGCTATCGATTTGGGAAGGGGAAAAGAAATCTAACAAGGTTACAGCAGAATCCCCTAAGTGGCTTTTGGTTGAAGTTCATCCCAAAACACTGTGTGGCTGCTGGAGCTGAGGCCTCAGAGTTTGCATTTCTAACCCACTCTGAGGAAATGCTGACACTGCAGGCCCATGCACCTCACAGTGAAGTGCTCTGTTCACAGCAGCATGGAGGAGCACATTAGTAATTCTGCTTCACAGAGGAGAAAATGCATGCTCAAGTTTAATAAGGAGGCCATGGACACACCGCTGGTCGAGCCTTCCTTGTGCTAATTCATGGAAAACCATTAGTCCCCGCTACTTTCACCTCACACCGGAGCCCATGCCTTGCTCCTGGTGAGGCTACAGTGCTCAGAGAGGTTGTTCAATGCTTCTGTAGAGCGTCTCTAAGAGCTAGGTATATCTATACTGCAGATGCAGAGACTGCAATCATGTATTTCCCCATTTATTCATTTCCTTAATGATGAGGCCTCTCTGTGAAGCCGTATGGACGAACATGGAATGACTCTGCCAGTAGCCTCCACAGACTGAGACTCAAGTTGTGTTTCTCACAAAGAGGAATAACAGTTCTCATCAAGTGAGGTCCGAGCAGAAAGAAAAGCATCAATACATCACTCTTTAAGGCTATAGAAAAGAACCCTCGCCAAGGGCTTCCATGTTGTTTCTAAACAACAAAAAGCCTCATTGCTTTTGCTGGATTTCTTAGGGGGAATAAAAGAACCACCCTCCAACGTTAAGTCCCTCCTGGCTCTCATGAACTGGAATGTAGCTTTCCTGGCCAAGTAGATGAGCCTGAAGCTCTCCAGGTGTCTGTAGTTCTGTTCAGAGTGTGGTCTGTGGACCAGCAGCATTGTGAACCTCGGAATGAAAATGCTAATCACAGGCCTCAGCACAGACCAACTGGCCTGGGCCTGGGCCGCTGTGCTTAGAATTCAGGACTCTCTATATGTTAAACAAGCTCTCAAGGTAAAAAAATTTTTCTGTAGCTAAAGTTTTATTAGCATTGTTCTTCAAAGCTACACAGACCACATAGTCAGCCCTTATGTATGGTTTCTATGTGGATAACTTCAAGCGATCTCAGAGAAAATCTGCTTGGTTTGTTTTTTATCAGTACTGAACATGCGCCGACACTTTTTCTTGTCGTAATCCCCTAAATAATACAATATAATCAATATTTACATATGATTATATTGTGCTTCATTCAAGTAAACTCTTAGGAGAGAGCTCTGTGCCATTTTTTTTAAGTGCCACAAAGAAGTATAAAGACAAAAGTTGAGCCAAATTATCCTAAAGACCTTCAGAGGTCTTTTATTTGAGATTCTACAGCTGGATAATACCTTGTTCTCTAAAGTAGGAGTGAGTGAATGAACATGGCCAGGAAATTGGCTGTTCAGGCAGCAAAGGGCTTAGGAAATAAGGAATAGAGAGTGGAAAGCAGGTGTCACCATTATCCTCTTGTGGGATAAAACAGAACTGACCTCATCATGCCAGTTAAAGCTAGCTTGTCTGGAGACATTAGTATCTCTCATCTTTACACACACACACACACACACACACACACACACACACACACACCCTTTTTTGTTCAAAGTTAGATAAACAACTTAGTGTTGATTGGAGACATGGAAGTTTACCAAGAATGACTTTATGTTTGGCCCATGGGACTAATGCAAGGATCAGCTCAAATCAATGGCGTCTCACACATTTTGTGACAGGAATGTGAGGACTAGTCCCTTCCTCACAGCTGTGCTCCATGGTTTTCATGTGCCAGGCACCTGGACTAGCATGCTTCCATATGAGAACCAGTCACAGTGTGCAGGAGAACACAAAGAACCCAAAGGCACATGTAGCAGAAGCACCAGCTCTGAATGCCTAAGAGCCATGGAAGCTCCCAGAGGAGACCTGGGCCCAGGCCAGCAGCCTCCTCCAGATGTCGTTTGCATTGACTTGAGGGCAGGGCAGGAGAGAGGGTAACCTAAGGGTGAGTTTACAGACATTTGGGGGATTTCAGTAAAGACAGAAAGCCATTCTCATTGGGTCTGTTCCTAAAGGAACAGGGATTAGTAAGCCTGAATTCTGATCCCTTGGAAATGTCAAACAAAACTGAGGCTGCTTCCAAAAAGGAGCACAAATCCACTTGCAGGAAGATATGGTGCCCTTGTGATTAAAGCAGCTAACCTTTCCTGCATGGGTTCTTTGTGTTGTGTTATTCATGAACTCTTTCATTTTTGCCACATCTCCTGAGATAGCCAAATGCACTGCAGGACCAGAAACTCCTGTTTGCTCAAAATATGTTCCTCTTCAAAAGGGAACTCATGGAAATTTTAGATATTTGTAATGTTACAAAGGAGGAAATCTTCAATCTAGGAAGCTGGTAAGACTAAGTACCTTGGGTCCACTGGTATTCACTGAGTGAATCTACTGTCACATAACAAAGACAGAGTATTGAAATCAATAAGCTTGTTCTCTTACAAGGCTACCAAACCTTCTTCAATCATCTAGAACTCTACCATCTTTAAGGGGAAATTAAAAAATTTCTTGTTTGTTCTCTAGAAGATTTTGAGGATTTTTTAATTGAAAGAAAATTTATACAATGTATTTTTTTTTTTTTTTTGAGACAGAGTTTCTCTGTGTAGTCCTGGCTGTCCTGGAACTTACTCTGAAGACCAGGCTGCCCTCGAACTCAGAAATCTGCCTGCCTCTGCCTCCCAAGTGCTGGGATTAAAGGCGTGTGCCACCACTGCCCGGCTTATACAATGTATTTTAATCATGTTCCCCCCCCCCCAAGTCTTCTGAGATCCTCTTGACCTCACTACCCGCTCAACTTTATGTTCTTTCTCTCTCTTTCAAAACAACAAGAAACAACTACCCAAAAATAAAACCCACAAAGATGAAAATCAAAACAGACAAAAGACCAATGAGGCAAAAAAATGCCAGAAGAAAACAGAATAATATAAATAGTTCACAAAAGTACCGCTGAGTTCCTTTTAAGTTGGCAAACTATTCCTGGTCATCCATGGAACATGTCCTGAAATGTGGCTGATATACCCAGTGAGACTCCACTAGAGAAAATGAATTTCCCCTTTGCCAGCAAATATCAATAATAAATAGCTTCTTCATTAGAGTGGAATCCCATGTCCGTTTCCCACTCTCATCTGGTTTGAACTTGGGCATATTTTGTGTGTGTTGCCATGGTCTCTGCCACAGTGAGTTCGAATGTGCATCAATCACTCCTGTTGAGTCTGGAAGGCACTGTTTCCAGGAAGTCATCCATCTTCTCTGACTCTTACAGTCTTTCAGCCTCTTCTTCCACAAAAATCCCTGAGGCGTCAGGGGAGGGGTTTGATGAAAAATGTCCCATTTATAGCTGAATACTCCAAAGTCTCTCACTCTCTTTACATTGTCCAGCGATGGGTCCCATCTACTGAAAGAAGCAGCTTTTTTGATATTGGTTAAGTAAGGTACTGATCTATAGACACAACAACATGTAATTAGGAGTCATTTTATTGTTAAGTTCTTTTGGCAGACTGATGGTATTAAGCTTTTTCCCAGGCCCATGACTTATCTAGTCACAGGTTCTTGGGAACTTTAGCAGTATCAGGTATGAGTACCCTTTCACGAAGTGGACCTTAAATCCAAGCAGAATGTGGTTGGTTGCACACATAGCATTTGTGCCATTATTGTATCAGTTGGGGGCAGATCATTTGTATATGGTTGCAGCATTTGTAGCTGGGTAATATTGATGACTACCTTTTTCTTCTGGTAGTGTGCAGAGAACTCTCCAAATACTAGTAAGAGAGTGAATCTTCGAGTTTGACACCAGTGTGATTTCTCCATATTTGATGACATAAGTAGTGTCTTCAGCCATCAGGTTGGGGTGTTTGGAGGTTTCTATGGGACCCCTTTGGCCAATGACTCAATAAGATGTAACCCATTCTTGTAACTGGAGGTTTTACATAGTGGCATAGGATGTCTAACTGGGATACTGTGACTTCATTTAGATTACTTTCATATATGTTTTAAAAAGCTACTGTAGCAGTAGGTTCCCATGTGGCTTTTGAAAAGGCCTTTAGTGTTAGTTGCCCTTCCCCATATGTCCTCCTTTACCCATTATCCAATCTTCTCCCCACTTAGTCCTCCTATTCTAGTTTCCCCCATTTCTCTCCATAATTCTATTCTATTTTCCTTTCCTTGGAATATGGTCTTTACATCTCTCATCCCTAACTAGGTACTTAAACTCTGCACTTATTCAGATTCTCACACATGTTGAAAGCTTACAAACTAACAACCATATGTGAGAGAAAGCATGTAATATTTCTGTTTTGAAGTCAGAGTTGCCTCACTCCAGGTGGCTTTTTTTTTTTTTTTTTTTTTTTTTTGGTAACTCCCTATCTTTTCCTGAATTTTTTATAATTTTGTTTTTAGTAACAGCTGAATAATATCCCATCGTGTAAATGGACCACATTTTCATTATCCATCCATTTGTTGGTGGACATGCAGACTGTTTCCAATCTCCCTGTAGTATGATGTCCTTTAAATATATGCTGAAAAGATAGCCAGCTGGATCTTGAGGTAGATGAATTCTTAGATTCCTCAGAAAACTCCACACTGATTTTCATCATGGCTATACCAGTTTGCACTCCCATCAGCAATGAATAAGTGTTCCCGATTCCCTACATCCTGATGGTATGTGCTATCATTTGTTTTATTGATCTTGGACATTCTTACAGGCAGAAGATGAAATTTCAAAGTAGTTTTGGTTTGCATTTCCCTAATGGCTAAGTGTTGTTCTGTCTGATGTGTTTCATCTTTTGAGAACTCTGCTTAGCTCTGTACCCCAGTTTTAATTGGGTTATTTGTTTGCAAAGAATGATTTTTAGAGAATAAGATCATGACTTTTACATGAGTCTCTAATAAGCGTGTGTCAAAGATTGTTTTAGATCCCCAGAGTAGGGGAGGAACAAATATTTATAGTCAGTCAGGGGAGGAAAATTGAACTAAGTTTATTAAAATGATTTCTAGCAGATTAGTGCACTATGGTCTTTGTTGACAATATATTTTCTATCAGAAAGAACTAGTCTATGTCTGCAATAGGTCAAGGGTCAAGTTCATTTGTTTAATCTTCTGTAAACAAATATCCACCTTACAATCTAATCTCTAATTAAGAATAAGCAAGGGTAAAAACTATTGGAGGGTGATAGGTTCATTAATTTTCTTGTGGCAAGGGTTTCATGATGATTTATGAGATGTTACAGTTAATATGCACATTTATTTTATATCAGTTATACTACAATAAAGCTGTTTTAAAAAAGAAAGTAGTAAATCACTGGATAAAGGCATCCGCCTATAATGCCAGCACTTGGAAAGCTGAGACAGAAAGTCCTTGAGATCCAGGGCAGCCTGGGCTACAAGGTGAACCTTGATTAAATAGATAGTCAAAGAAAAGCGTAGCTTAGAAATTTGGGTAATCTTTGCACAAGTCTAAAGGTATTAAATGCTCCAATACAATAAGAAAAGATTTTCTGTCTCGTATATTTAAATTTTGGGTAGTGTTTTTAACATTAATCTAAGTAACCAGTTCAGGCTCTTTAGAGTCATTTCCCACCTCTGCAGCTCTGTGGCTTGCTTACTGCTTCCAGGACCTAGAGCTGTACATTTAAACCCTCTTAACCTTGCATTCCTATCTATAAGATGAGGATAGTAAGGGCATTAGGCTGATTCTCATTTAAATGAAAAAGGCTAGTGAGAACTAATGGCCTGTCATTCTTTGGCATTTTCCACTTTGTCTTTAAGTGACATAGAAGGATCCCTCTCTGCAAAGCTTGAGGACACATCCCAAAGACAAGCTTTAGTTAGGAAATGAGAAAGACCTGGAAGTTTGCTTTGTTGGCATTTGCTAGATGGGAAGCCCAAGGTGGGCTTGTGAAGAGTGTGATGACCATTTCTGCCAACCTTCCAGCTTTTCAAAAGCCTGGTTGTTTACGCACAGGAGTAAAGCTCTTTATAGTTATCTGTGACCTGCTCAGTTCACCAACACCCTGAGTTCAAGCCATGAATCAAACACTTAATCTTCACAAGAGAAAAGCCTGTAATCAAAACAAAGACTGGATGGGGAAGAATGTGTGTGTTAGACTAAGCCCTTCCTGAATCACAGTGTAAGGACACACTCACACCTTCTCCTAGGCCTTCCACCCGCTCAGAACTGCAGTATATGACTTCTCTGAGGCCACATGATATTGTTGAAAGCATTACAATATGCTACCACATACAAGGATCTAAGCAATGCTTTCTAAGCCCCCCAGTGCTCATTCCTGTTCTCATCAGGGCTTTTAAAAACTGTACTTTTTAAAACTGTAGTGTAGCTGGGCAGTGGTGGCGCACGCCTTTAATCCCAGCACTTGGGGAGTAGTGGCAGGCTGATTTCTGAGTTTGAGACCAGCCTGGTCTACAGAATGAGTTCCAGGAAAGCCAGGGCTATACAGAGAGACCCTGTCTCAAAAAAACCAAAAAACAAACAAACAAACTGGCAATGTGATTTTTTTTTTTTTTTTTTTTGTGCATTGTACTTGGGGACACTGATCCAAGTTATCTGACAGCTATATATGCAGTATAATGAGATTAAAAAAAAAAAGTTCTCTACATTTTATGTGTACTCTGGGCATTAAGAGAAGGTCTTGGTACCTGCAGAGGGTTAGTCAGGCAGTTTGCAGAGTAAATTGGCCAGGCCTTCCATCTTGCTGCCTGGCAGGGATCCCTGTACAGGATGTGTCATGTTCCCACAGAGCCCACAGATGGCTTGAACCTGTTTTTAAGATGGCTCCTCCCTGCAGCCTAAGCTGTAAGAGTCCCTGAAGAGTTCCTATTCCAAGCCTTGTGGGTCCCTCATGAGATACCCTGGGATTGCTTGGCAGCCTCCTGTATGCTTGTAAGCTTCTGTATGCTTTGCTGCTGGAAAACAACAACAACAACAACAACAATAAAAAAAAAAAAAAACTCAAAAGCCAAAAACCAAAAAAACCTAAGACTTTCCCCACTCAGGAAGCTATTTCATCCTCATGCCAGAAATACCTGTACATTTATGTGCCCCCAAATGTCTTTCGCTAATGACTGATATGAAAGTATAGACACTTAGCTCCTGGTCTGCTGAAGGACATGCTCTATGCTGTGTGTAAGGCAGAGCGTGGAGCTCAGTGCTCCCTTCAAGATAAGCCAGATGCAGGGAATCCACCTTGCTTGACCTCTTTCTTTCTCTGAACTTACTTTCTCACCTGGACTGTTTTCCTGGTCTGCTCTCAGAGAATCCCTTCAATAAATTGTTTGCACACGGACTCTTGGCTCAAGGTTGGTTGCTGAGAGAGGCCCACTATCTCTCTCTTAAACTCCCAGAAGAGAAGTGCCTCTCTGAAAACAGCTTGCTGAGTCCTTGAGGGGGAGGGGGTGGGTCATCCTTTAAAGTTCTAGACAGATGGGCCTTGGCTTAATCAATTTACTCATTCCAGGGCGTTTGTTCATGCACACTTTGAGGACTGAGAGCTGAAACAGCATTGGGTCATTCAGGGCATTAAAAAGAGTTATTGAGAATTATCTGGGAAAACATCCATCACCCAAAAGCAAAATGCTAGCCAGACCTGCCTTGCCTCACTTCTAAAGGGAGCATTGTAATATGCTGGGAAGTGCTGCTGCTTCAAGAACTGCTGCACATGGGTTCAGCTTTGTCTGTGCCATAAAGAAATCAGAGAAAGCATCCTAGCTTTCTCTACCAGTTCAGCAAGCACAAAAGGTCTAAAGCTTCAGATAGCTCCTTCATTTTCAGTAAAAGGACGAATCAGACATATGGCGTGCTAAACATAAGTATCTGCTACCCAATGCCCCTGAAACATAAGAGGGTTCCCTCCCTGGAGGTACCAAGGCAGCCCAGAGACTAGCTTTAGGAACAGGAGGCTTCTTATAAGCTTGACTGTTGGTATTTCCTAAATCATATGTCCAGGAGGGTTAATGGCTGTAACCAACAACCAGTCAGGGTTCTAAAAACCTAGTTGGTTTCACAGACACAGATAGAAGAAAGCATTTTGAAGTTAGATTGTTCAAAGGCTCATCAAGTGATCCTTGTTTACTTGGCCACATCCTTAATTCTGTTCATTCTCCGTCGGTTGTGTATCCTTCCAAAGAGCAGGGGTGTGGGGTGGGACTTCTCTGAAGCCAACCATTTCCAAGGCTTGTTCTCAGTTGCAGGGCCATAGGGGAAGCACAGTGAAGGGGTATCGGATTCAAGGAAGCAAAACTAAGAGTGATGATGCTGAAGAAGTTAACATTATTGTTGTTGTTGTTATTCATTTTTTCAAGACAGAATTTTACTTCTGTGTAGTCCTGGCTGTCCTGGTACTCACTCTGTAGACCAGGCTGGCCCCAAGCCCAGGGATCTGCCTCTTTCTGCCTCCTAAGTGCTAGAATTAAAGGCATTTTAAACAATGATTTAGTAAATCTACCTTCTCTGCATTGCATTACAGGATGCTCGTAGAAGAGAAAGTTTAAGTTCCTCACTCATTGAAATTTTTTTCTGTTTTCTTGAACAGGATTAAAAAGGCTCTAAGGCCCTTCTCTTTTTCTGTGTACTGTGGCCTTGACAATTTTGAATTTCCATGTCTTTGTGTGGATGTAAGTGCATGCATGTTGTGCTTTGACACACATGTTCCCACACACAGATACAGACATACCAAATAATTTTTTTAAAAAAAAATTCAAGCACAGAACAATGAGATTATGTTTTTTTTGTTTTTGTGTTTGTTTTCTTAGTTTTACAAAAATCGGTGACAACAATATATAAAAATAGGTCCAACTGAATACAGAATTAGTAATCATCACTCTGCAGTTCCCTTTCTATGTAGGGAAAGCTGGGGTGTAAGCAATGCTATGGAAGTTAACAGGGAGCAGATGGATCAAGCCAGGCTGTTACAGACAAAGCCACAAGCTGCTTGTGGGCAGATTAAAGGCATCTCAGGGAGGATGAGCTCTTGTTGTTTTCTTCGACACCCGAGTGCTCTCTAAGTGAGGCTGAGTTAAAACTAGAAGAAGGTTTCTATGATGCAATAATTGTTAATTAACATTTAGATAAGAATGTAACCGGATAGATTCAGTTCAAACTTTCCGGGGCAAATCTCAAGTCTATTCAAAGTGCAAAGTCCCGTTTATTTTTTTGTTTTTTATTTTTTGGTTTTTTGGTTTTTTGGTTTTTAACTAGCATGCTCTGTTTTAAAGGCAAGCTTCAGGCACTAATGAAAAGAGAAGTCTATTGAAAAGGAGCTGTTGAGAAAAAACAGCAAATCAGACTTTGGACTTTTCCCACTTATACAAAAGATATAGTTATCAGGATTAGAAAAGTTGACCTAAAAGTGACACTGGGGTAGGGGAATATAAGAAAACAATAAGTTTTTAATTATTCTAGTCATATGAAATATTTTTAAAATAAAACTTAAGGAAATCACGAGTTTAAAAGCGTGAGCTGGCAAGGCTCTGTAAAATAGTGTCAGAGGTTTTTAAACACTCATTTTCCTTGGCCTGTAAGTCTACTCTCATGGATAAGGTTATAACACAGGATGTGCTGAAGTCTCTGTGTAAATATACTTGTGGCAGTATAGTTTGTCATTACAACATGAAAGAAAAGGGGGAAGGGAGACTGACAGGTGGGCTAAACACCCAATAAGATGAACTATATAAGCCATAAATTTATATTTGTGATGGGCCACAAGTCAGTCTTTAAAGTGGCATTTGATCAATTTTTAATGAAACATTTCATACTAGGATTGATAATTGAAGAAAAACTGGGTAATACATGTTAGTTTTGTCCTAGTTTTAAATTTAAGCTTCTGCCCCTCTCCAGCCTCATACAAACAAAGCTGCACATCAAAACTTCCTGGTGAAACTTAAAATAAGCCGCATTCTAGGGTCCATTCTCAGGGACTCTTATTGAATTGGCCTGGGGTGTGACCTGGCAGTCAATCTTTATTAAAGCTTCTCAGGAGATCGTCATCTTTCTTTTCAGGTTTGAAAACCTTATAAATAAAATAAAAAACAAACAAACAAAAACAACAATGAACAAACAACAACCCTCTTCTCACATAGTACATTCTGAGACACCATAGATAGCCTTTAAAAAGCAAGCAAGTCACTTGGCCAGTGTCAGGTTCGACCATGCAGTCTCAACGTGAAATTGTCTTGCTCGTATCCTTAAACTTCTGTAAATCCTTAGAAGGAAAGCCAACTAGAGGAAACATTATGCATATCTTTCCATTTGTCCTGCCGATGCACTGTCAAATGGACTCACTGATTGGCCAATTCCCCTTCTTTAATTGACTATAAAGTTAAAGAATAAATTCCAATCATTTCCATACCCTGTGAAATCCATGTTTGTTAATATGGAATTAGTGTTTGTGGTCTCCATCTAGTAAAGCAAAGATGTACAGAGCTGTCATCGCACAGCCCTACAAGATCCCAGCCAACCCTCTATCTGGGTCAGGAATCTTATCCCAGCATTATATACAGGTCATCTTTAAACTGGCTTTGCCATCTTGTTGGTTTTCCTCACTAGAGAGTTAGATTCATCTTTGACACAATCTCTCTATACTCCCCTGAGAGTTCTGTGTTAAACTTCTGAACCTAATGCCTTTAAAACTAGCCAAGGTCAAACATGGATTTGGAGATGGAAGATAAACAGCTCTCCCTGACGGCAGATTCGATCAAAATCGTCTCTCACAGAAAGCTTCCCTTCTTTAAAGGGAATACTCTCTGTGTGACTTAGAGAAATGTTCCAGCCTTTGCCCACAAGGTCTAATCTAAAGTGCTTTTTAAACCCTCTCCATGTTAAGGACAGTGAACGACAAACTGCATAACTGGAGACATCAAATTTGCACACTGAAACAGTTGCAATCACACCAGTGGCTTATCTTAAGTGAATGGAGATTGGGGAAAGTCTAATTTGATAAATTGGTCTTCCGACCCCCATTGACTCGCACAATCACTTCAGGGGCACTTTATCATCATTTGGAGCCCTTCTGCCATTAGCTGAGACTCCAGACTCTTTGACTGGGACTCCTTTTATGCCCTCTCTCTTTGTGTCAAATGCTTAATGGCCTAAAAAATGCTACAATATAAGCTAGGCATGTCGCTTTTTAAAGCAGCTCTGTGGCAATAAATTCACTTCCAGAGTCAATAACTTTCCAGTGAATCTCTTACCTTAACTGTAACAGTAGGGTGGTGTACAGGGGCTTTATATGGAGAGAGGTTGTGTGCAAATGTCTTGATTTCAAGTAGAGACATAGCAGAGACATTATCACAAAGCCAAAAAAAATGGTGGGGGAATATTTTTATTGACGGTCAAAGTTATAAATCTCCATTATTGACTGAAATAATTACTTTAAAAAAATATCGATTAGCTTGCCATTTTTGTTTCTGTCTCCAGCTCTGAACTTTCCATCCCTGAAAAAGAAAGAGTATGTACAAAGAACTAAATCTGTGAAGATCTAATCTCCACGTAGTCTTGTGGAAGAGCTTGATAAAGGATGAGTTCCAGCTAATAGGTAGCTACAAAGAAAGCCACTCCTATGAAGAGATGTGTGCTTGTAGCATCAACATCATGTATGATACTGTCTTGATAAAGCTTCATAGAGTCCTTCTTTACAATGCTGGTGACTTTCTTCTTGGACTCTATTGCTAATTGTCTTCTGCCAGTTGGGTAATATTTCACAATTATTACAGAAGACATAGCTATGGTAGACAAGTTTATAGTTTCCTCCTTCACGAATGTGAAATTAGATGTGATTTTATAAAGACAAGAAAACTCTTTGTGGACTCTCCTTTTTATTCAAATACTTATTAGGTAGCAGATACAATCCTAGTACAAAATCCAATGATATCCCAAAATATTAGTTAGGTTTCTGTTACTCTAAAAAAGATCAGAGACAATCAAGTTATAAAAAGAGAGGGTTTATTTTTGTCCTACAGTTTTAAAAGTTCCATACCGTGATGCCTCAGCCCCATCGTTTCTGAGCCAGTGGCAGACAGCACACGATGGCAAAATCAATGTAGCAGCAGGAAAGGCACTGAAAACAAGAGCCATAGTAATAGTGTTCTGACGATAACATCAACAAGAGCAGACAGGTCCCTTCCTTCTTGGTTTCCTTGCATTCTCCGCCAATATTCCTTGAAGTTGGGCTGTAGAATGAGCATTGTAAGAATAGTGCTCTGGATGGCTCTTCACTTCCACCAAATTCTTTCACCTCTCTAAGATTCCTTTCTTTTGGGGAATGACTGGCCTAATAACCCTCATGTGTGACATTATAATAACATAATAATAATAATAATAATAATAATAATAATAATAATAATAACCCTTATGTGACATTCTGTGATATCCTGGGTGTGGCATCTTCAATTCAAGTAATTAAATCAAGCCCAGATTTAACACATTTCTTACCATGGCTAGAATAAAAGTGTTCTTTTTTTCCATTTTTTCCTAATGCAATGATTTATTGATTATTTTAAGTGCCTGGAATATGTAATAAGATATAGCTCATAAATAAATGGAGGATGTCATAAGTTCAGTTCGATAGAAACACTCTACTAGACAAAGATAAATGTATAAGTGATATATGAAGAAAGTGTTCTGGGAACACAGTGAGATAAAGGCACAGATGATGGACAAAAGATGAACAAAAAAGTCATTGCTGTAGCTGGGATCCCAGCCTTGGTGCGTTCCTTACTTACCTCTGGAAGGCATGTTGCACCTTGCAGTTTTAGGGCTGGCCTTTTGTGTTACATACTCTTCCTCAGTTGCAGGCCTCTCCTAGAAGATTGAAAGCCCAGGGCATTTGCAGGTCTTAGTGAATGAAATGAAACATCCATGTCTGACAAGTTTTTATAAAAATGGTCACAGGCATGGATGGTGCAGATGGTGCTAAGGAGCTAAGCAGCCACAAATATCCAGAAGAGGGACTAAATGCTGCACCAGACAACTTTCATAGCTGAATAGTGAACCTAAATACACCGAACTTCTTGCTAACTGTTGACTCTGTCATGTGACAACAGAAATTATTCAGCTTGAAAGACAATGGGGTCGTTTTCTGTTCAGTCTTGCGTGTGGTTCATTCATCACTCTTGAAAGGAATCCTTTTATTTAAAGTTTAGTAAGACTTTTGTTTTTAATTTTTAAATTTTTTTTGTAGCAATGCTTTAGATCTTGACCAAGAACCAACCTAATATTTAGAAAAAGAGCACTTTCATTGGCTCTTCACAGGCAAGGCAGAGGACAGAGACTTGGACCAAAATGCTTCTTGCTAGAGCTCTCAGAACCATCTCTAAGAGGCAGTGATTTGCCTGTAGCTGCATTCCAGATATGCCTGTACCCATGTAATACTCAATGAGCAAACAGTAGCTCCATGAATGAACTGTGGTTTGCTTAAACCATGATCAGGATAAGTGAAACAGGGTTCTGTTCTGTCTGCCCCATCTCCTAGTCAATTAGTCTGCTATGCTTTGGCTCCCAAGCAAACAACTGGGAGTCATTGCAGAATACAAACGATAGCACTAAATGCTCACTTAGCCACATTTGCAAAATAGACAAAAGGAACACTGGCATTTTTGAAAAGGAGATATTTACTCATAATCAGTACTAGTTGTGGCTGCCTGCCCTCTTGCAATTAAGGAATGCCAATGCTGGCGGCATTTAAATGTAAGGCCACCCATCCCAGCACTCTTTGTAATCCATCAGCTATGCCCCAGAGAGGCAGACTTCCCTTCTCGGAAGAATGGAGATCGGAACTGTGTTTAGATCGGGTATACAGAGGGAATTCAATTCAGGAATGGTGTTTGGTAGGCTAGTCTGAGAAATAAATGAGCCAGACTTGAAAAGGAAACAGGTTTCTGAAGATAGTCCACGCCTAAGAGATTCTGACTGTTTGGAGTGGATGAATGAGATGGTTCTTCTGTTCTTGTGTGCTCATGGTACACAAAGCATGAATACACATCATCACATTGAAACAAATACTGAAAAATAAGGACACCACCACCTTAACTCACTGTGTAGCAACATGATGGATAACCACTGTTAACCACAAAAATGAGAGGAGAAAGACCACAAGCCCAAATCATCATGGCCAAATTAATTAAAGCAAGAAATTAACTAAAGCAAGCTTTTTTATTGGTGTAAATGGGCTGTCTTCTCCACTACGGTAAAGTTTGAGAGGTCAGCATTGGATGCGAAGAAGACAAGGTTTTTATAGCTCTGTGGTAGGGAGTTTCAAATGGGGGATTTGGTGAGCAAATGGCAGTTGGTCTACAGGAGCAGAACATAAGCATAACAAGTTAGGCATAACAACCTCCTGATACAAAGGCATGATCGAAAGGTAGTCATAACAACAGGTAGTCATCATAACAAGGCCATCATAACAACTCTTCAAAGGTAGAGTTGCAAGATGGTTTTTAACTTTTTAAAACAAGGACATGATTGTCATTCTTGGAACAGACAGGTACAGAACCATTTGTAGTTAAGGCTACAAGTGGGACATAGCCTGATCCTTGAGAAACAGAGGATTAATCATAAATAGGAATGAACATAGTTTGTCTTTATTATAAGATGGCTTTTAAGCCTAAGATGGAGTCATACTGGATCTTTACCACGTACTTCCTAGACAATTTTATCTCAGGGCTACCAGAATGTCCTATCGGATGCTAGCAGTAACAACCTTCAACTACACACAGATGCTACTATTGACAGGTGGGGGAGGGAATATATTATTGTTGTTGAAAATGCAGATTCTAGCCCCACCTCCACAAATCTCTTTCATTAATTGGTATAAATGGAAATGTGCAATTTAACAAGCTGCTGAAAAAGTTTTGGGCTAGGAGCCCTCAGGCCATGTTATTAACTGTCCTGTTGTGAAAAGTTGTGACCTATCATCTATCCAGATTGTGTATATAAAGTTATGCACCCATTTATGAGCCACATATCCATCCTATCTGAACTACAGTTTTTTGTTTTAACTAAGAAATGGATTGACACCAGCAGGACCCACTAGGAAAAAGAAAGATAAATTTATTCACAAGATTGTTCAAAATCTATTCACAGAGATACAAATCAAGTCACACATTAAAAATTAACAATCTTAGTTAAAACCTCTTTAATAAATGCTATTTATTTATTTATTTATGAGATGAGGTGTTACTATGTAGCCTCAGATGGCCTGGAACTCACTATGTAGAACAGGGTGGCCTGAAACACATTAAACATGTAGTTAAACATGTAGTTAAACATGTAGTTGGCTTGGCTTTGTTCTGTAAGGGTGCTGGGGAAAAGTGACCTTACATTTAAGTATAAACACCACTGACATGTAAACAGAGACTTGCCATTTGCATTTTGTCAAAAGTACTCTTAGCTCTGAGTTTTGCTTTAGAATTAAAACCTAAGCCTCATTTAACCATCTCCACTTGAGTAAAGGGACAATCATCAGGCCACTCTTAGTCTCCAGCATTAGAGCCCATAGTACTTCTGTTCTCTATCTTTAGTCACAGGGCTGAGCTGGCATAGACTGCTATTTGGGGAGATGAACAGTTGCCTGGTGTGTTTATAATAAACATCTTGCAGTAACTTTCCAAAATAAAGTTTTTTTTTCCTCAGGGAAATTAGCTAGTTTGGCCCCTCTGAGAGGGCAGGACACTCCTTTCCCGCTGGAAGTCTGGAGTCTGAAAAATGGGCATCTCAAAAGAAGGATGGCCTGATCTCATCACTACACATTTGCTAATATGTCTGTAAAACTAAAACTAAAAATAAAAATAAATTAAAAAATTAAAAAAAAAAACAAAACTTTTTTTTTGGAGGGGAACCTTGGAAAAGGAGATATTGTAAATAAAAAAAATCTAATTAAAAAATGTTACATGGGTTTTAATTAAAGGGAAAAATACCCATACAACTTGCTCTGAGAATAAAAATGCTTTGAAAGTATTCTTATTGAAAATGATCCATGTTTGTCCTCTATCTCAGCTGAAGGACAGTCTTTCCTTTTAAGCTCGTTTGCTGGTCTTACATGCATCACCATAGGTTTGTGCAATATTTAAACAGACTATAAGTAAAGGAAACACTCCATGAGTGTTAGTCAACCTGAATTGATTAAAGTCCCTATGTAAACATATCTTCCTTGCAAACAAGAGATGCTTCATTCAAATGGCTAGCATGCTAGACATCAAAATGTATGTTTTAGCTCTCTGTGATGTTCAGATAGTAGGAATTTATTAATATAAATTTGTTGATTTGTCTTATTAATTAAAAGAGGAAACAGAGAAAGAAACCAATCTCTAGCTTCTTACTCCATCTGCAAGAGACTCCTGCTTTGTGGCACAGTGTTTGCAGCAGGATAGCCACACCTCTGTCCACTTCGCAAATCAAACCAGACTCCTGTATCCATACTCACTTCCTCCTTCCTGGCCCAGGATCTCTGAGAATAGACTCAGAGGTGGAAAGCAATTTTATGCTACTGCACTTAAGTAAGTCCTTTAACAGATGGGCAATCTCCCCTAGTTCACTTAACTCTTGGTTAGTGTACTACCACTACGATAATGTTACTGAAACGATCAGCTTAGAGAAAAGGAAGGTTTGTTTTGATCTTCGGTTTTGTAGATTTCAGCCCACAATTGATTGGCCCCATTGTTTGGGAATATGGTGAAGCAACACCCAACTATGTTATGAGCACACAGAGGAAGAAACTAATGGAAGCTAGGAATCAAGAAGGGGTGGGGGAGAATGAAAGATTGAGAGAGCAAAAGCTAGAGTGAGAAAGAGAAAGGAATGAACCAGGGACGCAGTACTCTCTTGCATGCATGTTCCCAATGACCTAACTTCCTTCTTCTAGGCCCTACTTAGTAAATGTCTCACCACATTTCAATTATATCAAGCTGAAGGCTAAACCTCTAACACACAGACCTTTGGGAGACCATTCCAGATGCAAACTGTAGCACCCTATAGCCCTTCTAATGAATTCCAGATACGCTTGCGTGTGGTAGCCAATGGAGAGCTTTGCCAATTACCCTTGACACCAAAGAATAACTACAGCAACTTGCTAGCTTTGCCCTATGTACAGAACAGCGGTAGGCACTTAGATGTGTCTATTTCTGATATAAACAATCCAATGCTGCTACTGAAGCTGGGCACTTTCATCTGTAGTTGACCATGGAAAGTAGAGTCTTTAGGAGGCTGTGAGGACATCATATCACCTCACAATTAACTGCAAGCCTTAAATTCAGCTTGCATTCCTAAAACTCTGTAGGCGTAGTCAATCAAAGGCAGACTCACTTTCATAATTTGTAATTTTATTCCGTGCCTCATTTCTTATTTTAGAGTATGTTTAGAGTATGTCCAAGAAGCACCATAGGAAGCTTCATAAAATGGATTTTGCAGGCAAAGTTAAACGGGAAATAAAAACCTACACAGTGTTCATCTGTAGTAAATATGCAGTGCTCTGCAGATCTGGGGACCTGATAAAATATGTTCAAGGATTTCTGGTTTTGTTTGCTTGTATGTTTCTTTAGTTGGATCCACAAATGTATTTCTTGCAGAGCCAGCTAGCAAATACGTTCAGCTTTTGGAGCCCTTATGGCATGGAAGAAGACACTGTGCTCACAGCTAGACAAGCATATGCTCAAATAAAACTTTATTGTACATCTCGAAATTTGAGTATCATCATTTTCATTTCATGGTTTCTTCATCTCAGACCTTGTCAACCATTGACAATACAACAGAGAACAAACTGGCTTTGGTTCATAGGGCTATGAAGGACTGAGAATCACTGGGAATGAAGCTATCCGTACAGGCTGAAAAACAGATAAAATGTCAAATACTACAGAGTGGTTGAAATGTTCTAGGTCCAGAGCCTAACTAAATTTCTCAGCTGCCTTTACCCTCCTAAAGAGCAATTTCTTGTTCACCTCCCTGTCAGATCTAAATAGGTGAAAACCTTTGGGATGTATTAACTTATGGAAACCCTGTTTTCTACCAATCAGAGTTAAGGATGTTATCAGATAACATCTCAGGCCTGAGTTCAGATTCCTTCCGGTGAATGTAACCACATCTCTGATATTTCCATTAATAGATCTGAGAAATGCCTTGATTTATAACTGTCTTTGTTCTGTTACCATTAAAAACTTTATGAAACTGCTTGTACATTGCAATTATGGACCTCGCAGTAACCTAAGCCCATGTTCCCAGGCTATGGTCACTCAAATTTAGAGCTAGAATCATCTTTCTCTTATTCTCTTTGAGGTGAGAGCTGTGTTACTATGGAGCCCTCGATTGGTTTATTCAGACCAGTGTCCTACTTGGCTAACTACAAAGCCATTTCTTGACCCTATCTAGTGACATTTACTGACACTGTAGCAGTAAGTAGGACAAATGTGGTCTGCAGAACAACAGGGTCCACACCTCCTGCATGTTTCTAGAGGCATACCATCTGGGACTCAGTCTCAAACCCAGCAAATCAAAACCTCTGCAGTTTTAGTGACTCAACCATCATTAAAAGGCTTTCTGGTGATGCTAACTTTTGCAAGAGTTACAGAAGGATGGTCTTAAACTTTAAGCTGAAAATTGCTGATTTTGGAACATTAAAGGGAACACATTTGTTCATCCCAAAGTCGATTAACAGGAAGTGAATACCTAGTAAGGTCCACACTCTTCACTGGTGATTTGAGATTCATAGCAAGGGTCTTTAATGACTAGGCGAGTGTCTTACATCAGAGCTCCAAAGAACCCTTGTGAGAGGCTGTTTCCTTGTATCCTCCCTGACTAACGTGAGCTTTGCTCCTCTGGGGAACGCCACCTGCTTTGGCATGTGCAGGAGTAACACTTGTTCCATGTCACCTGAGTAATTTCATTTCATTATTAACATCCTCTCAGCTAGTGCAAGGACTGCTAGTTTCCATTTTGCCTGTCTCCTAGAATGCAGTCATGCATGGGATTGGGGTTTTTAAGGACAATTTATTAAATGGTAGCAACAAACATTCTAGAAGTAGCTATTCTAGTGGTTCTCATCAGGAGGGCTGCTATTGCTCGC
>NW_022196897.1:122232635-122236531 GCF_008632895.1 Mastomys coucha
CGCTTTGAATTGCTCTATGTATGAGATCTGTCATTCACCATCCAACCATCCAAGACACAGATAAGCATGCATTTGAGAGTGAGACAAAGGTATGGGAACTCCTGGTGTGGGGTGGGGTTGGGAAGCATGAAAATCAGGAACAGAAGAGTATCTACCACATGTCTTCTCTGCCAGCCTGCCACCTGCCCATCAAGCAGCCCCTGGCAGGTTGCTGGCAGCCTGGAGCCAGGAGCATACAGCTGTTCTTCTCCTGCTGAGAATAACAACTTTGAGAGATCACCAAGGAAACACTATAGACAGGAGTGTGTGTGTGTGTGTGTGTGTGTGTGTGTGTGTGTGTGTGTGTGTGTGTTTTGAGGGGAGACAGAGAGAGACAGAGAGAGAGAATAAAAACTCATCCACAGTTAATCTCAGAGAGTGGGAAATGGCAGTTTACTGTAGGGTTGAAAGCACATGGGAGCTGCTTTCTAATAAACTGCCCCACTAAAAGCAAAGGCCAGTAGCTGGCAGAATGAGGAGGTGACCCAAGAAAGTGCAAGCAGCTCTTCACAAAGAAGGAAGCCAGGGTCAGGCACGCCCATGCTTGTTCCCTGGAGGCAAACCTGAGAGAGTTGCTGCTTGGAGACCAGCGCCTCTACACTCTGCTGATTTCCCTGGGTTTTGCCACCACCAGTGCTCAGCTGCTCCGCAGTATGACTGATGTCGGCCATTACTAAAAGAAACCTAGATTTGTCCTACTCTTCACAGAGATATGAAGATCTTTTACCCAAACAGGCTATCTGAATATTAAGCATCCTGAGTAAACAAAGCTCATTGGGATTTTCTATCCTTGACACACCTATGACATAAAATCTCAGAAATGAGCTTTATGCTCAAGAAGGGAAATGATCTTGCCCATAGCCATGCAGTTTCTAGTTCCTATTAACATTCTTCCTGTTTAAAGTCCCTCAATTAGAAGCCTTTCTTCACAGAGCTGGTCAATGCAGGAATCTAATTATGTGCTCTGTTTCCACTCCCCAGAGGAATTCCATCTTAGCAGCTGAGAAAGTGGTATGACAGTGTCCTACACATCCAGTCACATAATCCATGGGATGTATGTTCTCTTTTTTTGTTTTGTTTTTGTTTGTTTTTTGTTTGTTTTGCAGTTGTTTTTGTTTTTGTTTTTGTTTGAGACAGGGTTTCTCCCTGTAGCTCTGGCTGTCCTGGAACTCATTCTGTAGACCAGGCTGGCCTCGAACTCAGAAATCCACCTGCCTCTGCCTCCCAAATGCTGGGATTAAAGGCATGAACCACCGCTGCCCAGTGGGATGTATGTTCTTAACTATAGACTCACAGGTGTTTCTACTCAGTGGCCAGCTTTCCTTTCTTTTTTTTTTAATTTCTTTTTTTTATTAGATGTTTTCTTTATTTACAATATCTCCTTTCCCAGGTTCCCCTCCAAAAGAAAAAATAAAAATAAAATAAAATAAGAAAGAAAAAACAATCCCCTGTTCCCTCTCCCCTCCCCCTGCTCACCACCCCACCCTCTCCCACTTCCTGGCCCTGGCATTCCCCTACACTGGGGCATAGAACCTTCACAGGGCCAAGGTCCTCTCCTCCCATTGATGACCAACTTGGCCATCCTCTGCTATACACATGCTGCTGGAGCCATGAGTCCAGACACTATTGTGGATATCAGCAAGTGCAGGCTGACAGGAGCCTGATATAGCTGTCTCCAGAGAGGATCTGACAGTACCCGACTAATACAGAAGTAGAGGCTCACAGCCATCCATTGGACTGAGCACAGGGACCCCAATAAAGGAGCTAGAGAAAGGACCCAAGGAACTGAAGGGTTTGCAGCCCCTTAGGACGAACAACAAAATGAACTAATTAGTACCCTCAGAGCTCCTAGGGACTAAACTCCAACCAAAGAGCACAGCTTTCCTTTCTTCAAGGATGCAGAGGACCCACTCCTATCTTGTGGCTCAACCATCTTCCCTGGCACTGTTTTTGTTGGCAGGAGAAGATGAAAGTTCAGTACCAGCTTCTGAATGCCCTTGGTCTGACAGGGACACACATTGTCCCCATTTAGGGACCATCTCTAGCCACCTCCTTGTGAAGACTAGAAATGTAATTCCTAGGTAAGCACACATTCTTCCAAAGACAAGATTCAACTCTGCAAGAGGAAAGACAAGCATTCCACTATATGCTTGACTATCTCAAACATGGGACATAAGCCTGGACCTTCATCAGGTGTACTGCCCAAAGATGTTGCTGTAACAGCAAATCCTTATCTCAGACTCTTCCTCTGATCCCTTCTGGGGACATGCCTTTCTGACGGAAGCTGATTCATTCCTGTTGCTCAGAATTCCTTCTCTGTCTTCTTCTCAATTAGACTGTAGTTCTATAGAGGTGGTAAATTCACTTTTCTTGTTCGTTAGTGTATCCCTGATGCTCTAAGTAAGTATTTGAGAATGGAGGAGGATGGCAAGGAGGAAAGAAGGGTGCTCTGGAAGAATCAGAGTCCTCTTACCTGCGTTTGTTTCATGGATGAAATGTCAAGGAGAGCCACAAGTAAGCTGGTCACATTTTAAAGCCCTGGATTCATTCCACTTTAGAATAAGACTTGTTTACCTGCACACAGTACTAATGACAATTCTAGATGCTTCTAAATATGGTGCACTGCTACCCACAAACAAATAATAATGGTCTAGTAATTGTGCTACCTAGTAGGTAAATCTTAAAATAATCACACCAAGTACAAAAGTCAGGCAAATCATAGTGCATGCTAAGTCACTTCATTAATACACAATCCTAAGAAATTCCAACTATAGTGACAAAAAAGATTAGCAGTCTCTTGGACATGGGAAGGTATGGAGAATAATGGGTAGAATAGCAAGGAGAATATGGAGACGTGGGGATTCATGGGTTGGTTCATTTTCCTTTTTTAGAGTAGTGGGGTTCCTGAGTATATTACTTGTGCCAAAATTTCCCAAGCTATACAAATTAAGTATGTGAAGTTGTTAGTACATCAATTGTATTTCAACAAATGTATATCATATATATATATAATAGCTGGTCTGTGTTCTCTCCCTCATCATTCCCAAGCCTTGAATGGTTTGTGTCTTTAAAAATACTTCATGAAGATGAAGCCATATGTGTCTTTGTAAACCTGTAATCATAGAACACTTAGGAGGCTGGAGCAGAAAGACAGTTAGCCCAAGGCCAACCTGGGCTACAGTGCAAACTGTCAGAAAATCATATATAAATATGTGTCTGTTTCAGTGATGAGGTTGAAAAAAATATATCCATTCCTGGTTCTTTTTGGAGAATTGACATGATTCTATTGATTCTTGTCTGAATTTGGCTTCCAGTTTAGAAGATATCTGGACCATGGGGATAGTGTAATGCTTATATATTCCAGGTGCCCACATCATGTAAGCTCCCATATTTTCCTTCTTCCCAGGTTCTTTAACTAAGCACCACTGACTTGCTGGCCCAGGCGCCCAGCAACCCCCCATCACTACCATGGCCGAAGACGCAGACATGCGCAATGAGCTGGAGGAGATGCAGAGGAGGGCTGACCAGCTGGCTGATGAGGTAAAGGATTCTGAAAAAAAGACTTCTAATGGCTCAATTTTTTTAAAACTGAAAAAAAAGAACTTTCTTTTTCTCTGACTAAGTTGTCTGTAGGTTAGAAAGAATTGATTATCCCTGACTCTTGACTTGTAGATATTCAAGAGGGCAGGGTCCTTTAGGAAAAGTTTTGTCTTTGGATGTCTTACAGTGTACTTAGTTAACTCAGTTCTGAAGGTTAACAATTTTAGGAACTTGCCCAGCTGGTTGTTAAACCTGGCTATTATTAAAACTGAAGTACATAATCATATATATATATGTATATATATATATATATATAT
>NW_022196897.1:122236541-122236771 GCF_008632895.1 Mastomys coucha
TATATATATATATATATATATGCACCGTGGTACTATGTGTCAAAACTCATCACTCCCTAGTGAGTTTAGCACATTTTTTTTCCTGCTATTTATGCTCTTGAGTCTTTTACTTTCACTGCATGTAAGAAGTGGAAAGTCCACAGACCAATGTTACTGTAAATCTCAATCATAGAGACATCACATCACTGCTAGTAGCCATTTTACTCAGAGAGAGAGAGAGAGAGAGAGAG
>NW_022196897.1:122236941-122250507 GCF_008632895.1 Mastomys coucha
GAGAGGGAGAGGGAGAGGGAGAGGGAGAGGGAGAGGGAGAGGGAGAGAACTCACTGCACTCAGAAATCAAATAGCAATTGTTTAGCACCCAGACTTATTTAGAACCCAGAATTGCCAAATGCTACCAGTCATGGCTTGCTTTATTGTTTTGTTGATTACCTAGAGTTAAGACCAAAGGGAAAATATAAATAATGTATATAAAACCTTTAAAGTTTGCTTGTCTGTAGCTATTAGGCTAAGAAAATAATACCAAAAGTTGGGGGTGAAATGGCAGGGGTGGATCTGGGGGAAGTGAGGGGGAAGGATAGAGGAGGCAAATATAATAAGAATATATTGTATGAAACTCTCAAAATCAAAAAAGTAGTTTTTAAATATAAAAACTTTGAGGAAGTCCTCCATTATTTGAAACCTGTTTTTTTTTTCCAACAGAAACATTGTCTTCTTTAGTAATGAATAGAGTTTCAATGCTGTGACTTCATTGCTCCATTTTCCTCTTATTCATGAACATAAATGAAGTTATCCAGCTCCACTGACCTTGTTGGAATCACACTAGTTCATCAGATGATGAGCCGTAGACAGACTACACCAAATACCTACAGGAGCTTTCTGTGAGAATCCACCTGCTACACAGGGGCTATCGCTAAGCACACTGTGTTGTATTAGGTGTCAACTCTGTACTTTTTTAATTTCATATCAATTCAGCAGCAATAAGCATGACTGTAGATAAATGTATTTCTATTTTTCCAGAGAGTCAGTTAAACATTTGCTAGCACATCACTGCTGATAGCCATTTTACTCAGAAAGAGAGAGAGAGAGAGAGAGAGAGAGAGAGAGAGAGAGAGAGAGAGAGAGAGAACACTTAAGTCCTTTCCAGCAAATATTCACATCATTCCTTTAGGATCATGTCCAACATAAGTTTCCTACTTGAAAGCATGGCTCTGAGAAATCACACTAGTTGTTGGATTGGACCGATGTTAAAGAACTGAGAACAAAGTGACAATGCTGTGCCTGGAGGACCAGCTGCCACACTCAGAGTTTTCTCCATGCTTTTTCTTATCTAAGAATGAAGATAATTATAGCTGTTTTAAACCTACTTGATTTTTTTCACCCTAAGGCAACAGCTTAATTTGTATCGATAACAACTTCCAGTTGTGTTTCTAGGAGCTTTAAAGGAAACTTATTACAATCTCAAAAAAGGTTATGTTTATGTTTAAAATTCAATACCCCTAGTCCCTAGGAAAAATGAAATCGCCCTCAAAGGATAGAAGAGAGTTTTCTGTGCATCCAGAGCATGCAAAATGACTTTTACCGATTTTATTTGTCTCTGTTGTCAAGGTCAACCTCATATAGTTTTGGTTTTATGACTATAAGCTTTCATGTAATTGCTTTAGAAAATCTGATCATGTAGCCCAATAGGCAAGAGACTGAAACTGGAAAGACATTTTGTGTTTGGCTATGAAGTTGAAGTAATATGCGACAGGGCCCTTTGTATTTCTCTCAAGTAGAAAAAGTATTTCTTATTTTCCTAGCATTCTATCCCTGCTCTTAACAGTGTTTATGTTTCTCCATTTTAGTCCCTGGAAAGCACCCGTCGCATGCTGCAACTGGTCGAAGAGGTAAGAAGTGGCTTCTATTAATATAAACTAGCTTCCTGTGTTGCCGTGTTCATTACTGAATCCATGCCCCTCTTACTCCCAATGCTAACACAGCCTATCAGAAACCCAGAAAATACTAAAAATGTCATAAGTTGTCACCTAATTATCAAGGTATATTTACCACCATCCATCCCAGGCTATCTCTAGAGTCTGGAGTGTAGAGAAACCTACTACCTCCAAGCTACTGCTCCCAATAGTCACAAAAAAGAGTCCCTGGAAGCAGAAAGAACAGTGCTTAACTTGTGGAAGAATTACCAACATAAAATGTCCATTTGTAGTGATTTTGTTGCAACAAATTCCAGCTAATCTAAAATTCTGTTCTGACTGCAACTACATTTATAACTTTTAAAAAATATGTATTTGTGATATCATCTTTTGAAATTATATTTAGTGTTGGACACTAAAATTTATGAAGAAATAGGAAAAATCTTTAACAAAGAGAAAAATCTAGTCCAATTAAGTAAATATAAAAGTTCTTTTTTATTACTGACTCTGAATTGCACATCCATTTGTAAAGCATTTGTAATGCATGGCTTAATGAATCCCAAACTATTTTTAAATGGGTAAAATAGAGCAGAAAGCAATAATGGAATGAAAAGAGCATTTGCAATAAAACCTACTCATTCCAATTTGGTAGAACAGCAGTCAACCAGGAAGAATAAATGGATTAATTGAACTTGCCCATTGGGAGAGATGGAATAGGAAAAGAATGGGTTGGGCTATATTTATCGTAACCTAATAAAACAAGCCTAATGGTTTTTATTCAGCAAGATGCCACTTTAGCCACAGTTTGAATGCATCTGCTTATCAATGTATAAATTCATGTGTGATTATCTTCTCTAGAGATCTTGGGCTTTCTCTGGCAGAATGATTAAATGAGCCTATTCACCCACCCCATGCTACTGTGAATTGCTTATGCAATGACATGAAAGGGAAGGAAAAAAAAAAGATAAATTGTACAAAGGCTTAGAGGAAAAGTAGGTGCCTCTTACACCATGGCAGCCAGTGCTGTCTTCCTTTATTTCTGAAGCTGCAGTGCCTCACCTAAGGGTGTAATGTGGCTAGAGGTGAATGACCACAGGAAGAGTGGGGAGATGTAATGATGTGTTTCTCTGAGAGGAAAAGTCTGTTATTTCAAAAGTGACAAACTGAACTTACACTGCAGCACAAATTGGCCCCCACAGGGAGGGATCTCAGCAACATAGAATGGCAGCTTTCTATTCTTAATGAAGAGAAATATCTCCTTTGCCTTGTTCCGAGGACACTGCTCATACAATACTGTGTAAATGCCAAGAAGGAGGCAAGTAACCTCAATCCAAGAGTACTGGCCATTGGTCTTAATGTGTTATTTTCCAATGTATTCCAAGGAAACAACAAAAGGAGCCAGAGCTAGAAACATCCTTACTGATGTTTCTAGACAGCTCTGAGATTAGATGGGAGCTCACTACTTAACTGCTGTATTACTATACACAATTACTGTTTTGTATGCTCCAGTATTATTATCATAATATACTTCATGACCTACAACCAGAGGCCCCAAACTCACTTTCACTTGTGTACATGCTTGCATATATGATGTACATTTTTCGAGCTGGCTCCAATTTGCTCAGTTGTACAATGTTGAAACATTGCCTAGACTGTGAGCAGTGGATAAAACGCATCAGAAGGCACCCCTTTGAGCCAGCCCTCTGTGCTTCAGAGTTTTGGGAACATGGACCCTTCTCTCTTGAGTGTCTTCTTAAAATGAAAGTAATGTCAGACTATCTTGCAAAAATATGTCTTCTCTAATTTATTCTAAGAATGAAAGCTCCATTGATTGAAGTAGGATGCTCAAATTATATGTTTTTGTTTCTTGTAAATTGTTACTCCATCAAGCATGAAGTTGTATCTTAGAACAAGGGATGAAAGAGATGGCTTCAGTCTCCCACATCTAATAAATAAGAGGAGGCTGTTAGACATTTCATCCTTAGAAGCTTTTGAGCAAGGCATTATTAGAGTAGGCTGTTTGCTCTACTTTCTCTTGGGTCATTGTATATTTATAGTGAAACATTCCTTATGTCTAGGGATTGGCTATTCAGATGATGTTCTGACTTTCAGTCAAAAAGGAAATTCTCTTAAAAGAAAATCAGTATTAAATATTCATCAAGGACAGAAATCATTTGGAAAATACGAGCTTTGAAATCCCAGGCTCTTACACACAACCCCAAGGTCCATTGGTACTACATAATTTGAATTGAACTGAATTTTTATTGAATTCAGTTTCAAAGTCAGGAAAGGTGCTAGAATTGGAAAGTCTCCCTAAGGCAAAGAGTCCACTCCCCACGGAAGCACAACATCACACTATCATTAATAAACTCTAGAGTATAACAGCAAGGGAGGTTGGGGGGCTGTCTTTTAATAGAAGTCACCATCAGTATTTCAAAGGCAATGTAAAGTTATTCAGAGGTCAGTGGAGAAGTTTCAGAAAATCCAAATATCATAGACTAATATAAAGGATAGAGACTTGGTGGCATTAACTTCATAGCCTGGAGTTGGGCACTTATTTTTGAAGAGTACATTTTAACAAATATCTGTTTACTACCGAACACTGGAGATAGGAGAGAAGATGCAAATTGATTTATTGCTGGGAAACTAACATGTAAATAGATGTTCGAATTCAAGGTCATTACCTGCCTTGGGAGCATATATATATATATAAAAGCATTAAATCTCAAAAGAGAATCATTAAGATGTCCTCCAGGAGGAAATACTTGAAAACAAAAAGGTTAACTGTGCTGATGCTAAATGCAGAAACGAAATCTGCATACCAACAACTTGAGCCATGAAACTTGAGCCAAAAAAAGCCATCCTGCTTTATACAGGCAGGTTTGAAGGCACCTCACAGCCGTCCTGAAATAGTTATGGAAACACTAATATTTCATGAGTGTCTTACATCATTTCTCTTTCTATACCAGCTTCTCTTTTAAAATGCTTTGGCAATGAAAAAGAACGAATCCTTCAACAGATACCGATGTAGAAATAATTTTGTAAAATCAAGTTGGTAGGGTTTTGTTTTGTTTTTCGTTTTTAATTTAAACAGATGTGAGGTCCTTCAGAGTTCAAGAGTGTGCAGGGTGTCCAGGCTTTAGGATGCCTTGGAGTTTGATGAAAGCATTCCGAAAGGACAGCAGTAAAATATTCTCTAAACACTGGCCTGGTTCATTGGCAAAATAAGTAAATTCATCAATATGTTTTAAAAATAAAAATGGAACATTAAATTGTACAAAAGAAAGAAATGAACAGAAACATTTCTAGCCCTGTTTAGACAGGCTGTTTCCCACACCAAACTGAAACAGAAAGGAAGACTTGAGCTCTGGTAAAACCAGAGTCACTCTTCTCATTCTCAG
Organism: Mastomys coucha; assembly: GCF_008632895.1. NCBI lineage: Eukaryota > Metazoa > Chordata > Mammalia > Rodentia > Muridae > Mastomys > Mastomys coucha. Next base: position 122,241,983 of record NW_022196897.1, read on the forward strand.
GCTTGCTAATAAACACACACACACAACTCTTCAGGGAACTGAGTTATATTCTGCTCCCTTTGCAATGTTTTCCCTACCTCTGCCCCTCTGTCTTCTAAATATCCTGAAAGCCTCCCAGTTATTGGGTGAAGCCACCAGCAAAATAATGGAAGCAAATTTAAGTTCATGCCTTTATTGAGAACCTACCATGTGCTTAGAGCCATCACCACCAGCATGATCAAATATATGTTAGCTGACTTCACTTACACTCACAGCCACATTTTACTGCTTCTTTAATATTCTGTCTTTAACCCAGACGAAGGTGGGACATTCAATGGTTAAGTACCTTGCTTCAGACACATAGCAGGAAATGGTAAACGAGATATTCATGAGCAGGATGCCTTATTGCAGGGTGTGGGTTCCCACACACAGCACCTCAGTTTCATTCTGCCATAATCTTCTTTTCCTTTGTGAGTTCTATATCAGGCAAAATGATCTGAGGCAGCAGAGTAGCTCATTCTACACATGCCCTGATTCTCTCCAAATCAAATCCAACATCTGAATTTAGTGTCAAATCCAAAAATTCCTTCTTGTATCCCACACAGCCACTGATGAGCTTTTGAGATGGCTATAGTTTCTAGAGCTCATATCATCCTTATGACAGTGGGAAGTAAGAGCTCTAACTGCCTCCATTTAGCCAGAAGGTGAGCTGAGACACAAAGCAGTTGAGATTAGAGCAGTCCAACTTCAAATAGAGTCCTAGAATTTAGACTCATTTACTGAATCCCACACATTATTTCCACTGGCTGACCTTCCAGCACAACCCAAGTTTCTTGACTCCAAGGCGAACATGTTCCACTTATGTGCTCCCATCTAGGACAGTGTCAATACTCTTGTTCCTTCCAACTAATTCAATGAGTCATTCTAGTATTGAGACATGCAGTACCTAATTAGAAATTGTAAAATTATACTTGTATGGCAATAAACAAATAAGTGATACTCATTATACCTCATAGAATGCTATGACATATAAATAGACTGAGAACTCGGTTAACAAAAGTCACCAGCTTTTCTCCATCTTCTGCCCCCAGAAGAATGGTACAGGATCTCTGGGGAGAAAATATTGTCTAATATGTTTCTGCATAGTCACATCCATATACTTAAATAAGTTTTTCATTACACTGTCTCTTAATCATTGGCTGGCAAATTCAGAAAAGGGCAAGGGAACCATTAAAATGCAGAGTAAGATACAGGAATATCCACTTAGAATGTACTTAAAGAAAGACTTCAAGATATCTTTTGTGGTCTATCGTCTATCCAGTTGGTGTGTGTCCCCCTGTAGCATACAATAGAACACGTTAGATTCCCAGATATGGAAACTTTCAAATTGAGTAGGATGGTCTCTTCACTTCTCCCAGCACCGACTCCCCTCCCTGCCTCCTAATAACCTAGGTAGTCTTGGTTTATATGGATAAAAAGAAGTGAGATAAGGAGTGTTTCTAAAGATTGATACACAAAAGAACTGCAGTGACCCTGGAGAGGACAGATTTTTCTCACACTGAATCATTGTACAGAACTGTGCGTTTCAGAGCAAAATATGTTCTGATCTCATTCTGTCTTCCAAATGTTGAAGGGCTTCTCTCTACAGAGTCAGTTACCTTTTGAGCTGTGCCTCTCAGCCTCTTCTCTTCTGTGACAAACATAAGAACCAGGATTCCAACATCCTTATTTATCTCCTATGAGGCATCCCTGTCCTGGCCATTAAATGGGCACTTTTTGGTGAAACTTGCCAGGGAAGAAAATTCAGTCCAGAAGATTGTGAAAATATTGCTTTCTGTGTAATGAAAACTGTAGTATTTTTATTTTGCAAGTATAGAGATTGTATGGTATTAAGTACATGCATTCCAATGCACACTTACTGTATTGAAAGATCCAGACCCACCCTATGAAGGATGTGCTTCATGCCTCCTCATAAGTCCCCAGGGAGTCACTGATAAAGTCACCTTTCACCTAGTTCCCCCTGGTCCCTACCCAGTCCCTTAATGCTCTTGTCAGGTGTCTTCCATTTTGTCTCCCTTTGGTCCTTCTCCATTTTCCATTTCTAGGGATAATTGTCTCCTTACTGATTTCTCTTTCTCTTTTGTCTCTCTAACTCCTTTTCAACTTTGCTACCATTATTGGAATGTAGAGTAAAGATGCTGGCATCAGGACTTTGGTTATGTTGGATGAGCAAGGCGGTAAGTTCAGATTTCTTCAGTAAGAACAATTCTTCATCTGAATAAATTTGCAGTTTTTAATTTTCTGTGCACCCCCAGATGAGCATTCTGCATGTTACATGTATATATAAACACAAGAGTTCTAGAAACTTCAGTTGCTAATTTATTCTTTTCTGAAAATACTGAATGAGGAGATGTCAAGGCCTTCTTCATGACTGAATAAATGATACTGCTATCTCTGCTATAACAGGTTGTAAAAGCAAAATCTTTGTGTATTTCTTAAAAGACAATATTTTAGACAGGACTGATAATTTTACATATTCTTTTTATCATGAAATTTCCCAATAAATTTGGTTTCCTTCCAATTAATATCGTTAGGTTATGGGATATAGTATGTGACAATACACATTGCTCCTGACCATCCAAATTTAGCATCTTGAAGTTTTGGCTCACAAGTTATTACCGAAATTTCCTAAATAACTAAAAATTATTTTCATGTGGGGTCTAGAAAGTAGAAATTTTAACCAGTCAGAGTATTTGAGCTGTTTTAAAGGCATTTTTTGGAAAGGCTAGGAAAAAAAAAAAACCAAACCTTGGAGAACCTCAGTATATCTTCTCCACACACTAAGGTGGGAACTATAACATCAATATCATAGTTTTCTTTGACTCAAAATATCTACTGATTTGGTAACAATGTACATAATTCTAGCCATCAATTCTTCTCCTGTTTTCATTTTGAATTCTTATAATAGCTAGATACTTGAACATTTTCATACTTTGTAAAAGCATTAGTAAAAAATTAGTGTTATAATTTTTTCTCCAGTGGGAAATATAAGAATGTAAAACTCATTTCAGCAAAGACACAATAAATTCTAAGCAAAAGTTTCAAATTGAGAGGAAAATTACCATGCTGATAACTTGGCATAAAACACTTTTCCTAAAACAGAGAAAACCTATGCATATCATCAAAGGAAAAAAAACTAATAGAAAAATGAGGAGGAGATATAAAGCTTTAAAGCTTGCAAACAGGTGTGTAAAATATTGTCTCAACCATTAGTGATAATGACATGCCAGTTTTAGCAAGTTGATTTCTTCAGTAAGATACAAATTTTAAAAATTGGCAATAACCAATGCTAGAGGGTATTGAGAAAACAAACTCTTAACTTTCACATGGATGCCTCGGGCTGATACACATGTCATAAGGAGCAAATTGATAACCATATCTTCAGTTTTGAAGTGTTCCTATCTTTAACCAAGACATTCAAGTCCTAGAATTTTTAACAAAAGTTAAAGATTTACAATTATGTTTTTAAAAATGAATATGCTTTACCTGTAACTGTATAAGACTAGGAATGATCTAACTACTTGTCTGTGGAGAGATCAAGCAAACCAGCTATGATATGGCCATGAAGAGATGTTCTGCTATCAACCTAGTACATTAGATAAGTGTTTAATGATTTCTGGAGAGTTAAAGTTGGAGTAAGAAGAGAAGAGAGAAAGTCATAGCACTTGAGGTGTTCTGAGACACAAATTAGAAGTATTAGAGATTTATTGGGAAATGCCAGTGTTGGATTTATGTAGATAGTAAAAGCCAATGATTGCTGGATGTGACAGGAAGACCCTTCAGACTGTGAAAAGGGACCAACACCTAGAAAAGGAGCAGGAAAGGAAAGAAGTACAGATTGGAAGGAGCCCAGATTACTGAAATGTTCTGAGAAGGTCTCAGCTAGGTTAATGGAGAGCCCAGGAGCTAAGATTCCTAACTCCAAGTACAGAAGAAAAGCCCATGTTGAGCAGAAATGCCACAAATTGAGCAGCCCCACTATGCCCAGACATTGACTCATATCTTGAGAAAGCATGATCTCAGTACGAATGCCATACAATTCACAAATGCAAAGCTACGCCCCACTTCTCCAACAGGTTCCTCAGTGTTGCTATCATAAAGAGTCATTCATTTTTATAGTATTTATTTGTATTAAACTTTTTTCAGAATACACCAAATAATTATAAAAATAAAAGAAAAAAAGACAATTGTACACCAACCCATCACCTTTCTTCCAATGTTCAAATTACACTGTGTTGAAATCTCTAAAATTAAGAGTACAGTTGAGTTCTGTTCTAAAGATATTACAACAGGTTCAGTCTTGAGAACTTACCCCATAGGTTTACTAGAGTTAATGCTGGTTTGGTCTGTGTAGCAACGAGTTACCTCTGAAATGTGGGGTGAAGCAAGTCATTGCCTTAAAAGTTGTGACACAGAGGGTGCCCCCATAGAAGAGTGACAATTCCCAAAGCAAAATTAAAAACACCTGGGTAAGAAGCAGTTCTGACTTATCCGCTTTTCCAGTTAGTAGTCAGCAGTGTGGAGAAAGTAGCTTTATAGCAGAAGAAAGACTTGGGATAAGTTCTTTTTTCTCTTCTGGAAAATACTGACATAAAGGCACAGAAAACAATAGACATAGAGAGACATAGAGCCAAAGAGAACAGCTGAACAGGTAGCTCCATTGTAGAGGACCTATTTAACAAGAGTGAGGTCCTTGATTCAGTTCCTGGCATCTCAGATGAAAACAGAGGAAGAGGGATAGCAAATGAACAGCCTACTCACCTGAGCTGCAAATATCTTTGTGTTTTGATCAAGAAAACCTAGAGGTACAATGTGCTGGAATCCCCATACATATGCAAAAATTCATCATAATTTTAAACAGCATGATCCCCACAAACATCTATATTGTTATCTAAGAAACAAAGAACAGAGAGAGAGAGAAAGAGAGAGAGAGAGAGAGAGAGAGAGAGAGAGAGAGAGAGAGAGAGAGAGAGAGAGAGAGAGAAAACACTGAATCTCTTCAGCTAAAACATTCAGGATTCCTCCAATAAGCATATTTCCTGTGAGAGCTAGTGTTATTGCAGATGTGTTATGAACAGCTCATACTGACAAAACAAAACAAAATCCCTCTGATTGTAAATCTCCAAAAGTGGGTGATCTGGGACTTGTCTTAAGGGGTACACATTCCATTTTTACTAAACTAAGAACTTAAGACCTTTGCAAGTGACAGCTGCATATGTCTCTGCCTCTAAAAGCATTTTGATTCTGTTTGTGCAAAGTTTACTTGTTTAGATCAGTAACTGCTTTTTGAATTTATCTTCAGTTTATGCTGTATTAATCTTGTCTCTGCCTGACATCCAAAATATTAACTATTTGTACCTCCAGCTGCTCAAAGAACCACAAGCAACAGCCATCCTCCTAGAGAGCCATTCTATGTCCCGTGGAGGCAGGCCAGACCTCTGCAGGTTGTCCAACTGAACAGTTGCACTGAGAAGTTCCCTATAGGATTCTTGATTTATACCCAGGTATCAGGAGACAACAAGGAGCCCCAGACAACTCTGGAGACATGCAGAGCCCTGGGACTATTGTTCTCCTAAAAGTATTGCCTCCCAGGAAAGTCCCCTAAAGGTTTCTGTGTTAAAATGAATAATCTAACCTTAACCTCTGTTTTTCTCTTATTTCTTTTGTTTCTCTTATTTCTTTCTGGGCTTTTTTTTTCTTTGTTGTCTTGGTAACTCAGTCCAGACTCTCTGAGAGCTTACATATAATGAGCTCTAAATTAAATAATAAAATCTCTGTCCACTGCTGGCAGAAAAAAAAAAAGACAAAAATCAAGGCCCATCTTGAGAGCCAGCTAACTCTTACCTTAAAGTTAATGACACTACACTACGAAGCAGCATTTCAGAAAATACCCCACCCCTTTGCTAACGTCCACTAACCAACCTCAGGTAGGAATGGCTCAGCCACTGTGGGTATTTGACTGTGTAGCTTTGTTTAAATAAGTTTCACTGTGTTCTCCAAGGCTAAGCAAAGTGGAAACCATATAGGCAGTATCTTTTAACTGAATATTAGTATGAAGGCTTGCACACTAGGTAAAACACTTACTGTATTTTACTTTAGGACTGGGCTGAGTATTCTAAGAGCCTTAATATAACACCCTTTACTTAGATGATATTAATAGAAAAGATGTCTAAACAAGTCCCTGAGCAAGTTCTCTGCTGCTGGTGAATCTATCACAGAGAATCCATTACTTAAATATCTGGGAGAAGGAAGGAGCTTTCAGTTTCTGCTAGCAACATGTACTTTTATCTAACAGAAGACTAGATGACTCCTGAACCATAACCCACCCCAAAAGTTCTCTTCTCAACCTCCAAGAACAAATGCACAAACTTAGGGAGAGAAGATGTAGTAGACGCCATGCAGTATGCTATGAGACCCTCACAGATGGCAGCCGTTCATGGGAATGAAAATAAAGACATGGGATGCTCTTACAAACTTCCTGCGAAGTGCTTCACAGGCTACCAAGGCTACCAAGTCTTAATGTGTCAATTATGCCCACAAACTCAACTCAGCACAGTAAAGCTAATATCATTGTTTAAAAAGCTGGACAAAATAGTTCTATGCTGGGTTCTTTGGTTTGTTTGTTTGTTTGTTTGTTTGTTTTGAGAGGGTGTTTTTTGTTTTCTATTTTTTATCAAATTCAGCATCGCACTTTTCTCTTTCAGTCATGTTTGCCAACAAAGCTGAAAATCCATGGTATAATACAGCTTTCAGAAGTGTGAATATGGATGTATTCATTTTTGTTTTTCAATTATCTAACTCACAGGTCCAAAACCACTTAGGGGTCCATGTGCATATATACATTACTTCCTGTTCTCTAGAGGCATCAGAGATAAGACTTCTGAAATCTTGTCAGAGAGTCATTAGTTTTGCAAAAACAAGGAGCTATTCATTGTTTTCTAACTTATGAGAAATGTGTCAGGAAGTGCAAACATCTGAAGACTCATCCCTTCACAATCATGTATGTGCGTTGTACCCATTATTTGTGCCCTGCAGTGAATTTGCCCTTTGAGCCCAGGTACTTGTTAAATTCATTCTAACACAGCACTGTTTGAGCTATCATCAACTGTTTGACTTGAACTAGCATCCTTATTTATATCTGTGTGCAAGATGACACATTGATGAAGGCAAGAACTGTGTCGACCAAGACATGTAGGAGGCCAGGAAAATTTTAAAAGGTTTGGGAAATCCTTTCTCTTACACCCGAATCCTCTCACTCAGGGGTTAAGTTTGATTCACAAACTGATTTATTGCATTCCTAAAAGGAAACTAGCTAAAAGAAATAAACAAAAACAAACTATTGAGCTTGGCATGGTGAGCTTACAATCCACTACCTAGGATGCTGGGCTACAGGGAAAGATCCTGTGTCAAATGCAAACAAACCAACTAGGGAGGAAAGAAGGCAAGGAGAAAGGAATGTTCTCTCACAGTTGAGGAAGCAAGACAGGAGAGAAATCTCCTTGCATTTAAAGATATTCAGATCATCCCTCTGTACATTTGACAGTGCACTGCATTGCTGTGCCCTCCAAGCTGGATAAACACTGGAGCGTTTTCATCGGCTTCTGCAAAGCATAGCAGAAGCAGCAGATAGCTAGTCAGGGACAATTTCTTCTTCAGCCTCACTAAAGAGAGCAAAATTAATCTCTTATTATCTCAATTCATGTCGTCCATACTTTGGATCACTAGCGAACCTCCTTTAGGTTGTATGGTAACAATTTCTATAGCACACATGAATGTGGAATGGTTTTCAGATTATTGTTTATGCCCGTAGGCTAGAAATGTGCTGATCAATCTTATCCTCTAGACCAAAAGAGGAGTAAAGTTTTAACTGGACATTGTCATTAGACAGCCAAGACATTATATTGCACTTCTCCTTTAATGGTCTTAAAAACTACTTGACAAATCCCCTTTCATTAAACTTACAGTTCCCCTAAACTGATGACATTTGTGAGAAATTGATCAATTTGGTTTATGTAACCTGGCAACCTAGAACTGATGAATTTTTATGAGTATCAAGCTGTATTTCAGATGTACTGAGATTAGCTTTCCTTGTAGCAATGGAGCAATGCCATTCTAGGTGCCAAACTATTGCCCCTCTTTCAAAGAGACATACATTCTTCTTGTTCTCTGACCAGGTGGATACTGAGCAGGTCCCCGTTGTAGACCCTGGGGAACCATGGCAGAAGAATAAAATTTCTTCCCCAGCTTTTGTAACAAGTCACTTATAAGATTGAAAGAACCAATAGAAATGTTTTGTTGCCTACAGTATTGCTGTGCAGATGTTACGTTCTGTTTCCAGCTTCTATGAATTAGATAAAGAAAACCAAAAACAGACCACCTTTGGCTGTCCAGCCACTGCTTAGGGAAGAGCAGAAACTCATAGCTATGTCTACTCCTGCTTACTGTTCTCTTGTTGTCCCAAAGACAACAGTGTATTCTGTTTTCTT
>NW_022196897.1:122250517-122250845 GCF_008632895.1 Mastomys coucha
TTGATACTTTGAAAATCAAGGTAGATAATCTGTCTAGATGCATTGAATGGCAACCCCTTAAACATAAATTAACATCTGGTTTTTCTTTCTCTTTGGTTTCATTGGTATTTGAATCAATACACTATGCTGTTTCCCTGGATGTGCAAAATCAAACAGACCTTCTGATCCCATCTCATCCTGTCTGAACTGCAAACTATTTTGAGCATCGTTCTTGTTCATTTCCTTCCACCCATATCTACTTAGGGCAGCAGCAGCGGTCTACAGCAATGCATCCACCTGGACAATGCATTGTAATCTCAATCTCTCTCTCTCTCTCCCTCTCTCTCTC
>NW_022196897.1:122250855-122265993 GCF_008632895.1 Mastomys coucha
TCTCTCTCTCTCTCTCTCTCTCTCTCTCTCCTCTTTCTCTCTCTTTCTCTCTAATTCTGTTTCACATAGTCATTTCTCATGTTCTGTTGGAAACCCCCAAAAAATTCATTCCACACTATCATCCCTTTGTCCTAACCAGAACAACTCGATCGTGTCGAAGAAGGCATGAACCATATCAACCAAGACATGAAGGAGGCCGAGAAAAATTTAAAAGATTTAGGCAAATGCTGTGGCCTTTTCATATGTCCTTGTAACAAGTAGGTACTGGGTACCAGCTCTAATCTGTGGCGTCCAGTTTTCTTCCTTTCTTTTTCTTTTTTCTTTTTCTTTCTTTCTTTCTTTTTTTTTGTTTTTCTTTTTTAATGTCAAAGTGAATGTCTGAAGTTTTGTCTTTTTTTTCTTTGTCCTTTTCCATCTGCTTCATTCTGTGGGGATAAAATACTTGTGTTTAATCAGAACAACTGGAACGCATTGAGGAAGGGATGGACCAAATCAATAAGGACATGAAAGAAGCAGAAAAGAATTTGACGGACCTAGGAAAATTCTGCGGGCTTTGTGTGTGTCCCTGTAACAAGTAGGTGCTGCCTGCCTGCCTGAAGCTTTGGTTTTCCCAAGGCTCATCTCCAAGCCTTGACTAGCTCATTCCTGCAGGCTCATAGGCAGGATGAGCATGTGGCATGCAGAACAGATCAATACCGTCTCCAATGCATTCATCTCATAGCATAGATAATATTAGTGAGAGTTACTGTTGATGCATTAAAAATCAGGCATACTCCAGTGAAAGCCTCACTGTCAGCAATTTTTATTGATGAACATTTCAACATTTTCCAGAAAGTGTACTTTGAGACAGAGGCACTCAGGCTATGCTATTTTCCTTAATCCCAAGAACTAAATTGTAGATTTAGAAAAGACTTTGGGTAAGTGTGGGGGATTCGAAACACACATATCAAGGTTTAATTTTTTTTCAGAAGTAAAACAGAAGGGCTAACTTAGCCCCAGTAAGCCTCTGCAAGTCAGAGAGTGTGGCAGATTCCCTCTTGCCTGCCCACCAGTTCCTACATTTGGTCATGAGATGCTACAGCCTCACCCAGTGCAGGCATCCTCTTCAGTCAAAGACGATCGTGCCTGTCTCCAATTTGACGCAAGCGCTCGTTATAACTCTTCCTCTTGGAAGATATGCCCGTACACTGGCTGAAATGTTGAAATGTGTAGATTTTGCATGCACGACATCACAAAACATTTTAACTGTTCTCAAGGTTCGCAATGCTTTTTTCGGAATGTAGCAGAAATGTGACATGTGGTTATAAAGTTTTGCAACAGAATGAACCCAAAACTCAGGGGTTCTAGAAGATAGTCTCATTTGGCTAGCAGTAGGGGGGAAATGCATGAGTGGATTGCCCAACATGCATTTGGAAAATTAAAGTTACCTGATCTCCCTCACCCCTCCCCTTTTTCCTCTTAAAAAGAAACCTTTTACCCAAAAGCTCTCCTGATCCTAGCTTTTAGACTAGAAATTGATGTGATTTTTGAGCAGATTATATGACCATTCGCACCCTTTAAACTTTGAGGCTGATTTGAAATATCCCACTTCCTGTTTAGGAGGGGGAGGGGCTCATCTTACCAATAAATGAAAAGCATGTTTAAAAAAAAAGAATGTTGTGAATAAAGCCTGACTAACTGGAATCTAGCTAACCGGGACCCTCATCTGCCTTCTTTCTGTTTTTAGCCAAAAAGGGGATGAGGATAACAGGAAGCAGTCAGCTCAGTTTTGAAATGCTTTGTTGCCTAGTACATTTCAGTGTCTCACGTAGTCTCTATTCTATTCTATAATCTCTACATAAGCAGAAATAAATAAGTGACAACTTAAAGTTGATTTTAAAAGGTCAGCAGATACATCATCATTATAAGCCGGTACTGTGAAAAGATTTGATTGTGCCCATCCCCAAAGACTCCTGAGCTGAAAATTAGCTCAAGAATTTGAGAAAGATACTTACCAATTACCTTTAAAGCAAAATTTTCCCCAGTGCCTCCTAATCATTACCAAAGGTATAGAATTTCCCAAAATATTTTATTGTCAAACATTTCCAGTTAGTCAAGATTTGACAATATACCCTTTTTAGAGCCAATTTACCCCACATTTGGAGTGAATTCTACCAGATACACCCCCTCAACCCTTCATCAATTGTGTGAGAAGAAAGGGTGGAGGTAGGGCTCTTTGAGGTGGATCCTCGGGTTCTGAAGAAACATGACCCCTACTAAATCCATATATAAATGGTCCCTAATTCCTTAATTCAAAAGAGACCCTAATTGAGCTTCAAAGCTTGAGTGAAGTGTCCCCTAATATGTGTAAATAATGCTTTAAAAACCATGTGTCACAACGCAGTGGCTGGTGGTGCCCTGGACTCTCTGGGGGCTTTGCCCTGTCTCGGCATGTTTCAAAGGACTATGATAGATGTTCGGCCGTGATGTGAGTCTGTGCAGCGTTGTGGGTGCAGTGGTTTGCCTTCTCTTTGGAAACGCATATTTCCCTTTCCTTTGACTTTGCCAAAGATGGAATGCCAGACATTTTACATAGCAGAAAGCATCACAAAGTCCAAACAGCTTCTTGAAACCAAAAAGAGAGGGAATGGGGAGGAGGGATGGAGAAACAAACTCTTAACTATGAAAAATTGTTTAATGACCTTGTACCATTTATTGAATGGGCCCATGGCTCTTTGGTACAGTAAGTTGTGACTTCTCAAAGGGCTAATGGTAAATTGTGGAAGCTGCAGAAATCCCATTGGTTCATTTCCCAGTTTATCACCACGGTTTCTTGGTCCTCAGTCTGCAGGGGTTAAAGCCAGTTTAAGAGATGGCTTTGACCCTATCATGAGAAAAAGTAGGGGAAAGGAATATAAACTTGTTGTCTTAGAATAAAAACTGTGAAATGGGACCGAAGGATGTATGTTGTTCTTGGACTCAATAGCATGTGGTTTCTACTATGCAAAGAACCGAGAAACATCTTTGATTGCCTTAAATTACAACACACCCACCAAAATACGCTCTATATGTTTCTATTGGGCACAACAGGTATGCCTGGATTTTAAGTTTTGTTCCAAGGCAGGTCAGTAAAATGTAGCCCATGGAGACCACACTAGTTCCAAACCACTCTCCCTTGTCATAACCCAGAATAGTTTAAAGTAGGAATCTGTTTGCACACTACCCTGCCCTTTGGCCCAACCTAGAAGCTGCTGAACTGCGTTTCAAATCCTCACGAAGGCTATTACTGTCCTGCTAGTGCCTATTTCGAGAATGGTCAACTTCTGGAGTAGTTTGGCTTAAATGAGAATGCTTCACTTTCTACTCATGCCTGTAGCTGGTGCATGAAGAAGACACAGGGTGGGGTGGGGATGGGGTTCCTCTTTGGTGCTAGATGGCTTGTTCTCTCTTCTATTTTCCTGCATTCATTTCACTATGCTTCTTTTACTTTTTGTCTCTGTGGACAAAGGTTTGTACATCAACCCTGGATGTATGGTGACTGTTTGGAAGTACCGATATATTATCAATTTCAAACCACACTAGAGCCAACCCAAAGACCATCACCATTGGCCAACCACCAATCCTTTGTGTGTTTCATGAAACATTGAAATGTAGTGCACACATGCATTGGGGGAAAGATGCTAAGCAGAGATCACTGCATGATGGTGTGTTTAAAAGTCGGTCAAGTATGTTTTCCTTCATGACTCTGTGTTACTGTGGTGTGATGTACACCCTCTACTTGGCAGTCTCGTTTTGTGTCTGTCTGCCAGTATGTTTTTCTGTGTTTTGTGTCTCAAAATATAATCATGTCACTGAAATAGAACTGAATGTTCACCAGCTATCTTAAGCCTTATCTTAAATCCAATTAAAGCACAAAACAAACCAAAGATTAGTCTTGACCATTGAAATTGGCTCAATTGAAAATAAAATGCTGAATAGCTGAGGTGTGGTGGTGGCCAATTGTTTGGGTGCAGATTATGATATATCGGTATTCTCTAATGCCTCAACTTAAAACTCATTTGCTTGGTTCGGTTCTTTGCTTAAAGAAGTGATCATTTCTGTGAGCTTGCCACTCCACCCTGCGCTTTGTCACTCACCCAATTTTTTGCATAGGCTTAAATCCAGTGATGCTTACAAAAAAGCCTGGGGCAATAATCAGGATGGAGTAGTGGCCAGCCAGCCTGCTCGTGTGGTGGATGAACGGGAGCAGATGGCCATCAGTGGTGGCTTCATCCGCAGGTGAGTTTTTGCAGTTCTCTGTTGATGGATAACCAGCACTGAACTATTTTATTTTCTCCTGTAAGGAATTTCTGGGCTCCCTCATTCGGCTATGATTAGATTATGATAGCATCATTCTCTTGTCTGGTCTTTGTCTGGACTATCAGTAGAGGCACTTCCATCCACCTGTATGAGGTCTTCCAGCAAAGAGCTCAGGTTTCTTCATGGTAATGATATTATGCCAAGCAGGCAAAATCCAAGACACATTTTCCATCCAAACTATGGCATGTGTACTGTTTGCCATGGTGTCTCTAGGCAAAGCAAATCCCATGACATCATTCAGAATCAGAGTTGGCACAGAAAGGCATCACATGACATGGGTTTATTTTAGCAAAATTTATTAAAGACACTGTTGCAGAGGCCTGTTAAACAGCAAGAGTGATGAAACATTTATAGTCTAGTAGTAGCAGAAAGTTGTTACCACTTCTCCCTCAGGAGATAGGAGCAAGAACAAAAGGACTTTATGGTAGGAAAATACAGTCAGTTAGAGTTGGCTACAATGAGAAAGGGAAGCAAATGCCCTAAGCCCTGCTTTCATGACCTCCAGTCTCTCTCAGGCCACTATTCAAAGCCCACTGGAAGTCAGAGCAAACAAGGAGCCAGCAGTCCAATAAGAAAGGTAAGCTTCTCAGAGCGCAGAGCAGAGGAAGACAAGGACCTGACTGGAGTGGAAAAAGGAGGAAAAAAATGAGATGCATGCTAATCACTTCTTTTGAGATCTAGAGGGAAAAAATTTAAATATCTATTTTAAAGAGCTCAAGTTATATAAATCACCCAGTATCTCTGCCCTGAGGAAACCACTAAGCAGAAAAACAGCCAAGTATTTTCTAAGAAAAGGAAAGTCACTATATTTTTTGGCATGCCCCCCCCCAATTCATTGCATACCAGTTTGTTTTAACCAGAACAGCTTAATTTTGTCAAAGAAAGTATGAACTATATCAATTAAGACTGTTGAGACTGTTAGATATAGACTAGCAGTTCTCAACCTGTGGGTCTTAACTGCTTTAGCAAACCTCTGTCTCCAGAAGTAATTACAGTACAATTGAAAACAGTAGCAAAATTGTACTAATGAAGTAGCAACAAAAAAAATTTTCTAATACATGAGGATCTGTATTAAAGGGTTGCAGCATGAGGAAGGCTGAGAATCACTGATATAGACTGTTATACCAGAACTCAGCATAGGTGAAATATTTGTCTTCATAATTATATACCCCTAAGTTACTGTTGTTGTTGACCAGTTAATAATGCTGTGATTCAAATGTGAGTCATAAGGCCGAGATATGCCTTACAAATGACAATTCTAATTTTGCTTCCATGTGCTTCCAAGGAAACTCAATTAATAATTTGTAAGTCAGGGGTTGTATGAGTATGGACTATGAAAGATAAAGGAAGAAAGGAAAGAGAGAGAGAGAGAGAGAGAGAGAGAGAGAGAGAGAGAGAGAGAGAGAAAGAGAAAGAGGGAGAGAGAGAGAAAGAGGGAGAGGAAGAGAGAGAGAGAGAGGAGAGAGAGAGAGAGAGAGAGAGAGAGAGAGAGAGAGAGGAAGAGGGAAGCAGGGAGAAAGGCAAGAAGGAAAGACAGAGGGCCCCGTGCCGATACTTACTCCACAGCAATTTAATCCAAATCTCTTGACACTAGATACAAGCATCTGTGATTTGTAAAACCTGGGTGATTCCACTGTGCTTTAGGGATGGAAATGGTTGTGCTACAGGAGCTTGTTTGTGGTTATGATCACTCAAATGAAATGTAAATGATAAGAGGTTCTCTCTTAATCTTTAAATTTGCTTTGGCTTGGGCTGATGTGTGTCTTAGTCAAGTCAGGCATAGTGGCATAGGGCTCTAATCCCAGCACTTAGAAGATCTGAGTGCTCAAAGCCAGCTTGTGCTATATATGGAGACAAGGTTGCAAGCAAAACAAAATGAACAAAAAAAAAAGTTATAATATTGCCTGTGTTCTTTGGGAGTTGCCATGGGAAAAGGAGTTTAAACCTTCCGTTTTTAGCTCATTACTGTAACTAGTAGGAAAATTCTGTAATAAGTACTTTCTATTTGCAGCAAGATGCCTGCTGTTTGCAATAGAGTGCCTTCTTAACCTTCAAGTTGGCCTTTGGAAACATGGTAAAGCCAACGTTTGGAAACGTTTGTGAGCCAGCTTGTGCCCTCCCATTCCTACCCTTTCAACTGAAACCACCAGATACACATTTTTTTTTTCTGCTCCAAAGGCACCTGTTCCATTGCTCCTACTAAACCTGTGACGTCAACATGTGTGTGCATAAGAATCACACTGAAAAAGTGGTTCCTTTAAATCTCTTATGAGTTCTCAAAATCAAGAGGCAGACAGTTTATAACTGCTATCTATACTGCAGCAGATCCCAAGGCCGGAGTGCAATGAGCACTGTGGTTCGCTAGGTTCGCTATCTGACTTTCTTCGATCATCCACAAGTTGAATCTCAGAAATCTGTGTTTCAGAAAAACAAAGCAAAATAAAACAAAAGTAAACCATAGTCTCTATGTAATTCTACCTCCATCCTCTGCCTAGAGTTCCTCAGAATAGATGATTTTATCTTCCCAAAAATAAATTAGGGTGTGGGGTGGCTGAGAAATGTCTCAGTGATAAAACACTTGCTACTCAGGTGAGATCACATGCTCAAAAGCCATGATACCAAATGTGATAGTATACATAGTATACACCTAGCATTCTAGTGTGCCTGTGGTGACATGGGAAATGGACAGGAGAAATTCTTAAAGCCCATTCATGACATGTATGGTGATGAACAAGACATCATGGTAGATGTGGTAGAGAGCAATGACTTATACCTGGCTGCCCTCTGACCTTCACATGGGTACCATAGCAGATATCAGGACTCACACATGAACACACACACACACACACACACACACACACACACACACACAAATATACATTAAAAATAAATAAAATAACAAAATACATAGAATAGTAACTAAACAAGAAGGAAGAAATTATGTAATTTTAGAAGTCATAAAAGTAAATGCATCTCAGTGTATTTAATATGAACTATAAATTCAAAGTGGGTGCAAAAGTGCATACTTGTAATAGTAATGCTGGGCAAGATGAGAAGGGTGAATCAAGACCTCAGCCAGCCTTGGCTTCATAGCCAAACCCTATTGGAGAAAGATACAAAGAGAGAATTCAAGATTCCCAAATACAGTAATTATATATGTATACAAGTATTCTACTTTTAAACTACACTTTGAGCTCAAAACATCAGTTTTAAAATTACACTTGAAACTGACAGATGGTAGGACATGTTGGTATATTAAATAAGAATTAGGACTATTCCTAGATGTGTGCATACTTCCCACAATCTCTGCTCCTTAGTAACAACTTTCTTCTTACTCTGTCTTGCAAAATTGCTCTTTGGCTCCCAGGGTAACAAATGATGCCCGGGAAAATGAAATGGATGAGAACCTGGAACAGGTGAGCGGCATCATCGGAAACCTCCGTCACATGGCTCTAGACATGGGCAATGAAATTGATACCCAGAATCGCCAGATCGACAGGATCATGGAGAAGGTGAGTCTACAGCTCTCAGGTGCTGACTACTGATTGCCACTAAGGAGGGGACACTATATCCAGGCAAACCAGTTGCTGGATATTTTGCCCTTAATATTTCAAGACAAAAGCATGAGACTTGGCAGCAGAACTGGAATGCAAATTAGAATATAGCTTGGGTCTTGATGTATTATGGGTGCTGGGTGTTCAGCACAGGGTTGTGGGTATACCAGAAAAGTGTTCCACCAATGAGTTACACTCCTAGACAATACAAATGAATGTAGTCGATATTTTTCTAACTCTCCCATTCTAGGCATGTGCTAAACACTTAGAACACATGAAAATGAGACAGATCATATTCTCACTGCCCAGGAATTCTTATCAGGACACAAAAACCATGAGACAATTTACCATACAAATCAGACACGAATTCTTTCCTTGCATTCTCATCTCTAATAGCATGTTGAATATTAATTATAATCTTTTTACCTGTCCAAATGCCAAGAGGGAGAGATGGATGCATTAACAGTTTAACAATGATTTTATGTGTAATGTATGTCTGGCTACTCTTGTGCTGTATGCTTATTCTCTGTGAAACACGGAAGTTCTTAATCTGAGATCTTGAGTCTCTTTATATCTTTTGCATTGCCAAGAACAGAGTAGGTTCAATTTTAAATCTTTTAAGTCACAAAGCTAAGTAATCGTTTCTTGATCCCCAAGCATTCGTCAGTGCTGGGAAGGGATGAATAGACAGTATTGTATCATATGTGGTCCAGATAAATAATATATGACCACATAAGATTGTGCCTAATTGGTATTGAACTACACATATGCCAGAGCTGGCTAGAAAAATGCTTGTGTTTTGCTTATGTTTGCAAGTTACCACATTCCTGTCATGGCTAAGCAGCATTTGCTATTATAAAGTTTTTAATGCTGTGAGAGCCAATGGATTTTAGAACCATGTTGAAAGGTTCAAAAAGTGCTGGAACCAATTCAGCCTGACCTAAGCCATTATAGCACCAGAGGAAAAATGAACATAGAAATAACTGCTCAGCTGTTTACCAGAAGGGAAACAATCTAAGAAAACAGGAAGTGCTTGTTTTCTATCACTGGACCAAATTGACTCAGGAGCAAGCAGATAACTAAACAAAGCCAAGCAGGGTTCCAGAGAAGAGGTTTTTTCCCTAACATAATGAGTCAAAACGTTGAGAAACTGTCTTGAAAAAAAGAAATATTTATTCCTCCTCTAAAGGCAGCAGAAGCCACGTTATGATGCCTCTGCTGGTATAGTTCCCTAGAGTTGTGAGAACTTTCTTTATTTATCTGTTCATCTACCAATAAAGGTGTACACAGCTATAAAAGTTTATGGAAAGGCCAGACAAGTTGATGGGAAACAGCTGTTCTGGTTTGCATCAACCCTAGACTGCTGAGTCACTGAGGTTGAGCGAAGGGGTATAAATTGCCTTACAATAATTTGTATAGCTTGGCCAATATTTGAAATAGAACCCATATAAACAAAATCACAATCTGGACACAACTTAAACAGCCCATTTGAATCTAGCTGAGCCTGTTACTGAGCTACAGTATTCCCCCTTTCTCAAGGAAGTTCTAGTCTTTGAGAACTATATTGGAAGCCTCCAGATGTATAGAGTTGAGTTAAAACCACACAGTGGGCAAATCAAAGAGAATTTTCTTCTGTCCTGGCCCCACATTGATCTTCTCTTGACATCATTTGAATTGATAGTGAATTCTGGGGAGTTCAAAACTGTAGGAGTTTTGATATAATCTTGTGGATTTCTAAGACATTGCTTTGTGTGATTGTTTATGTGTGTTTATATGTACAATCTTTCAAAGTTACAAGCACATTGCTCTTCTAGAAAATATAAAAATAGAAGTAAATTTCCATCTCAAGCTTCATACAAACTGGTGCTAATGAAACAATGAACATATTCAGACTTCAAAGTAAAGTTTGGTGGAAGAAAGTGTGTTGAGGTTTAGCCAGGTGGTCCTCAAGTTCTTTTATCAGTGGGGAACACTGAGCCTGAAAAAAAAACACCACTGCTTATAAACAGGATTTTTAGTTCATCAACTCTGTGAACTGGAAGATCAGGAAACATTTTTAACTCTGGATGTTCTGGTATATGGCATATACACAGTTTTAGATAACTGATCTGGGCCAGTGCAGCACTTGCCTGCCTGAAGCTTAGGGCTCAATGCACTCAGTACCCGCTTCTCACAATGTCTGGGCTCCTTGATGGACACTGGTCTTTCCACAAAGGGAACTTATGAAGCATGTCTTAGAAATATTAGCAGTTTTAGGATTCTCTAAAAATCAAGCAGGAATCCTAGGATGGAGGTAGCCTCCATTTAAAAACAAAATCCTCAAGGATTAACAAGGAAAACAGGATGAACACAGATAGGAGCATTTTTCAAGGGACATGCCTGAAGAGAGATTCTGTCAGGTTTTGTTTTGTTTTGTTTTTGTTTTCTAAAAGAAAACTACTTCTTTTATATACCACATAAAAAGCATGTGGTACTTTTGTGCCATGTAATATGGGTCTGGAATTTGAATGTGATTAAGAGAACTTGAGAGGAAGGAGCAAGCATCCACTGAACAAAGGTGTACCAGCTCCATCCTGTCCTTTGAGAATATCCCAAGAATAGCCTCTGCTCTACTTAAATATCCCCCAAGCTACCTTGCAAAGGCCAAGCAGTGCATTCATAAACAAGACAGTCTACATTTGCCTTCAGAAATGATGTTTGTTTTAAAATGGATTATTTTCTCATTTCAACTTCTCTGAGCTCAGTTTAGAAATGGCACAGTTCAATATATAGGAACATGTCAAATTGGTCTGAGCTAAGTCATTTTCCTTTTCAACAAAGTGTGATTATTTCTGACACAGTTTTTAGGTACAGAAGAAGGATCTGGGAACCAAATAAAGTTGGAGGGATTATCCATTTTTCAAATGAGGAACCTGGGGGTCAAAAATATGTGTCTATAACTCTGAATAATCAGGACAAATCAATGTTCTTTCTTTTGATGTAAATACTCATTTTGAAACCAACTCTTGATTAAGCAAACAGATGGTAGAGAACCGTAGCCAGATAATTCAGTTGTGAATAATCCAGAAATATGTCCAACTTCCCAGATCTTTGTTTGAACATGGATGGGTTCAGTGTAGGAATTTATAAATTCAAATTGAATATAGAAAACCCTACCCAGTAGGAATTGGAAAGTGGGAAAGTAGGTACAGAGCCTATGATGAGTGAGTGAGAATAGATCATTCCATAGACTGCTTGGTGGCTTTCTTCTCTGCCCAGGCTGTAGAGTTATAAACAACATTCCCACTTGTGACAGGGAAGAACAACAGCCTGTACTTGCTGCCTTACCTTTCTCCATGGTCATGGGAACAGTTAATTTCCTGGAGCTTAATAGTCTAGCCTTTGAGTGTCTTTCCAGCATAGAAAGATCAATCATAGAACCCTGTCCTCAAAGAGCAGATGCTATCCGGTGAGGAAAACCATTGAAACCTCAAGTCGAGTTTCTGTGACCTTGTCCACTTAAGGCCAATGGTCCTGAGTGGTTTCACAAAAGAATTTGAGTGGACCCAGAGGATGAATGGTACTTTAAGGAGTAATCTAAGACCTCTCTTCTTTCCTCTTTTCTAGGCTGATTCCAACAAAACCAGAATTGATGAAGCCAACCAACGTGCAACAAAGATGCTGGGAAGTGGTTAAATTTGCCCTTCTGCTGTGCTCTCCTCCGAATGTTGTTGGAAAAGAGAGCTCCTTCATGCTTCTCTCATGGTATTACCTAGTAGGTCTTGCACACACACACACACACACACACACACACACGCACACACACGCACACACATACACACACAGTCAGTCACCCCCATTGTAAATGTCCTGTGTGGTCTGTCAGCTTCCCAATGATACCATGTGTCTTTTGTTTTCTCTGGCTCTCTTTCTTTCCAAAGGTTGTACATAGTGGTCATCTGGTGGCTCTAATTACCAACTTAAGATGTCTTGGGTCTCATCTTTTTTCTTTTCTCAGTGGCGTTTGCTGAATGACAACAATTAGGAATGCTCAATGTGCTGTTGATTTTCTCAATACTCAGTATTGTTCTTGTAAAACTGTGACATTCCACAGAGCTACTGCCACGGTCCTTTCTTAGGGTGTCAGGCTCTGAATCTCTCCAAATGTGCTGTCTTTGGTTCCTCATGGCTATTCTTTGTCTTTATGATTTCATAATTAGACAATGTGAAATTACATAACAGGCATTGCACTAAAAGTGATGTGATTTATGCATTTATGCATGAGAACTAAATAGACTTTTAGATTCCTACTTAAACAAAAACCTTCCATGGCAGTAGCATACTGACAAGAAGACACACACAACAGCAACAATAACAAAGCAACAACAACGCATGCTCAGTATTGGGACACTGTCAAGATTAAGTCATACCAGCAAAACCTGCAGCTGTGTCACCTTCTTTCTGTCAACATACAGACTTACTGATCATAATCAACCCTTTTTTTTTCACATATACACACACACACAAAATGGATTTAAGACACCATTAATAATTTCTAGCAAAATATGTGTTTGGCTGAAACTATGTGAAATGGATGTAATATAGAGTTTGTCGAATGCTTTTGAAAGCTGTTCTGGAGACCATACTCTTGCTATGTGGAAAACGTGAAGATCTAAGTCTGGCTCTTGTTGATCACCATTTCCCTGTGGTTTGTCATCAGTACAATTCTTTGTTGCTTAATCTAGAGCTATGCACACCAAATTGCTGAGATGTTTAGTAGCTGATAAAGAAACCTTTAAAAAAAACTATATAAATGAATGAAATATAGATAAACTGTGAGATAAATATCATTACAGCATGTATATTAAATCCCTCCTGTCTCCTCTGTTGGTTTGTGAAGTGATTTGACATTTTGTAGCTAGTTTAAAATTATTAAAAATTATAGATCCCAGCCACCGACTTCCGTCTGATGTTACCCTCACACCAGTCTGCATACTCTGTTCAGTTGTTCCTAAGTTGTATACACTGGGTAGAAAGCCAAACGGTCCATTTCGTCAGCATCCCAATGACAGTGAACACCTTGGCTTGGTTCTAGAAACACCTGTGTGTGAATTCAGTTTTAACCATGGGACACAAAGCTTTCTAGCATGCAGAGAGAAAAACCTAAAAGGGGTAAAAATCTGAAGTACTCTAGTCTTGGCTCTGTATAAATTTAGGTATTCCAAATATTGGTAACTAGTGTTTCCTTCCCCTTCCCCAGCATTGCCATCAACCAAAGTTCAGCCCTTCATCACCATAACACTACTACCCACACTTGTCTTAATTTACCATTTACCTAAAATTATAGCATAATGGTAGAACACTTACATAGCAGGCACAAAGTCCAGGGCTTTGTTATAGTTCCAGGGGAAGGCGTTTAATTATGCAAGGTAATCATTTTATACATTCACAATGGTGTAGAATCTGGTGTTAGAACATCTTCCTCCCTCCCCTAAATCCCACATTTATTAGCAGTTACTTTTTCCAACTTGAAACAACTACTAGTTTAGTCATTTGCCAGCTGTTTCTATAGATTTGTCTGCTCCAAACATTTCATAGAAGGAGTGAGTGGTACAGTGGGCTCTTGTGACTGACTTCTTTCGCTTTGCATGATGTGACATGGCTCACCTGTATCGTAGCATGTCTCAGTATTCTATTCCTTCTTATGGTCAAATAATATTTCCTTATGGGGATATATTGCATTTATTTACCTGTTCTTTGGTTAGTGAACACCTAGGTTATATCTGTATCTCCTTTTGCCTTTTATGACTAATCCTGCTTTGAACATTTGTAGATGAGTTCTTAAGAAAGAAGCTGTCCTTAATTCTCTTATAACCACTCATTTGCCACTACTGTGCCTTTGGACATCACCACTTCTACCTCAGGACCACCTCACATGACAGTACTTTTACCTTTTCTACTGCCTGTATCATTTCATTATCTTGACTGGCATATCTATCTTCTCCACCTTCACCATCAACTTTATACATTGTGTGTGTGTGTGTGTGTGTGTGTGGTATTTATACACATCATAATTACTTCTGTTACCACTGACCCTGTCACCACAATGCCTGCTACTGCCCATACCACTGTACCATCCATCATCTTTGATCATCTCCTTCTTTATCGCTACTTCTCTGAATGGCCCATAGCAGCAATGCAAGTACATTTATTCTGGTTGGTGGTGGTAGTTGGATAATTTCACTCATGAGTCTCTCCGAAGGTTTGATGAGAGCAGTGAAGAAGCAAGAAGAGCAATGATAAGCTTGTCCTTGTCAGAAAGCATTTGCAGGATTTTATCCTCTTCCAAGGGAGAAGCAGCAAGATTTATTTCTTAAAAGCATGATGGTAGAGAGGGTGCTAAAAGACAGAAAAGGTGATTATGTACCACATATGTCAGAACTGACAGGGGGGTCAATATTCAGGCTGTGCAGAATGTTCCAAGCTCCATCTGTTCTCAGCTGAAGTGAGTGGGTTTTCACAGAAAGTAAAGTGCAGGCAGTTTGCTTTGAGACTGCCACATAATGCTCTGGGCAGCATATTTGCTTTGACAAATGCATTTGTCCAAGCTTGGCTCTCACACAGTCAGCTACTTCTGGCTAATGAAGAATGGATGTCCCAGGGATGAATCTTCTCTACATGATATATAAACCCAAGAAATGCATTAGAAATATGGCAATAGCTAGGCGGTAGTGGCTCATGCCTTTAATCCTAGCGCTTGGGAGGCAGAGGCAGGTGGATCTCTGAGTTCAAGGCCACCTTGGTCTACTGAGTGAGTTCCAGGACAGCCAGGGCTACACAGAGAAACCCTGTCTCGAAAAACCAAAAAAAAGAAAAAAAGAAAAAAGAAAAAGAAAAGAAAGGAAAAGAAAAAGAAATATGGCAATAGAACACCTGCAAAGACTACATATTCTCCTTCCTCCATTCAGGCACTGGCAAAGGACTCTCCTACATAAAATCAGAGAATCAATCTCCCTTTGCCCTCTTAGCAAAGGGCCTTTGTCTGCATGGATGTCTATACATCATGTATTTGACTGGTGTCCACACTGGGCAGATGAGCATATCAGATCCCCCTAAAACTAGAGTTACAGATGGTTGTGAACCCCTAATGGGAACGTAGGGAATTGAACCCAAATTCTCTGGAAGAACAACCAATGCTATTAACCACTAGACCATCTCTTCAACCCCCCTGTTCTCTCTTTCTCTCTTCCTCCTCCTCCTCCTCCTC
>NW_022196897.1:122266003-122275852 GCF_008632895.1 Mastomys coucha
CTCTCTCTCTCTCTCTCTCTCTCTCTTTCTCTCACCCTATGAAATGCATATTCTATGAGCATCAACCCCTTGCCTCCCACAGTGCCCCAGCAGGATCCAGCTCCAGTTGCTTGTCTGATAATTCACCTAATGTTAATCACTTTCTTAGCAGCTGCCCCCACTTTTTCCTGCCCATTTGTATTTCTTTTATCCCCCTTTTATTCCTATAATTTGCTTTAACTAGCTTTCCCTGTGTTGTAGCCCTGACTTGTTAGCAAGTTGATGTTTGTGCTAAGAGTAGAGGAAGAGAAGATGATGCACATTCTGTGATGATTAAGCACAGGATGGACTCTGTGTTTAGTGTTTTGTCTATGTTGACACATTAAACTATTGCAACTGCAAACTTGGCATTATTAGTCCCCTGTCACTAATGAAAACACTAACTTTAGCTGAACAAGGTATCTCTGGTAGTAAATGATAAGACATAATTCAAACAAGATGTACATTACTCCAGAAGTATTTGGAAATACATTCCAGGGTTATATCTTTGTCACTTCAGCAACCAGAAAATTCCAAAGAAACTGGGTTCCTTGAAGCAAGAAAGGCAGAATGATGGGTTCTCAGAAAGGACCCAGAGAACCTACCTTTCATTCACTTGCTGTAAAAACCACTATGCTTTATTTTTTAATTCATTAATTAACTTACTTATTTTCCATTTCAACCTCAGTTTCTCTCCCCTCCTCTCCTCCCAGTCCCTCCTCCTTCCCTGCCTCTCATCCACTCCTCCTTTCTTTCTCTTCAGAAAAGTCCCAGCCTCCCATTGATATCAACCGTGACATATCAAGTTGTAGTAAGAGTAAGCACCTCCTCTCCTGTTAAAGCTAGAAGAGGCAACCCAGTAAGAGGAAAAAGTTCCAAAGGCAGGCAATAGAGTTCAAAACAGCTCCTGCTTCCACTGTTAGGAGTACCACAAGAAGACCAAGCTAGACAACTATACCATATGTACAGAGGGCCTAGGTCAGGCCCAGACAGGATCCCTGGTTGACCATTCAGTCTCTCTGAGCCCCTATAAATCCAAGTTAGTTGACTCTGTGGGAAAAAAACACTAAGCTTTATTATGATTCAGGTCCAATTGCAAATGTGATGAATATAATAGTAAAGGAATAAAAATTTAGGAAAACTATTTATAATCATTGAAGTAGTCCCATGCCTTCAGATGGAGATTTCGAGAAAAGATGGGTGGGGATGGATGAGTAGAGAGTTCCATTTCCCTTGATGGGTTCTGCCTCCTAGAACTCCTCAGCTGGATCAATCTCTGGTTGTTCATGTGGTAGCTCACATGATATCGATCCCTTTCTTTAATGGCTGCCTTTTCTGTGTCTCTTTCTTTACTCAAATAAAGCTTAAGCCTCTGTCTGAGCATCCCAATCTAGGGGCATCCCAGCTAAGATGACTCCTTCCTGAGATTTCTGCCATCTCCCAAGCATCTCCCCTGAACGCTACCATGGAGAAATGTGCTGCCTTCCACCTACATCATATTCTTTGAGTTCCTCCTTCTCCAGTGAAATGTGCCCTTAGCACATTTAAACCCTGGTTTTTCTCCATGGAGAGCAAGGTGTCACATGTCAAGTTGTAAGACTGCTGAAGTGCATCGTAGTCTTGAGGGAATTCCACCCTTATCTGCCTTCACCAGCACACATCATTCTATATTCCCACAAACCAAATATAAGATTTTGCAGAAGGTACTGTGCTCCTAACTACCCAGTAGTAAGTAGTAAATGAAATACTAAGCAGCTTAAGGTTTCTCTGAGCCCTGTTCTCATGTATGTAAGCAATATAGCTACAATAATCTCTTGCCTTCTAAAGGTATAATATCCATTAAAATGCCTTGTAAAGATATGTGCCACCAGGTGGACACAGGGACAGGAAAGAATCACACACATTGAAGGGGTAAAAACAGATCTTCCTGG
Organism: Mastomys coucha; assembly: GCF_008632895.1. Lineage (NCBI taxonomy): Eukaryota > Metazoa > Chordata > Mammalia > Rodentia > Muridae > Mastomys > Mastomys coucha. Next base: position 122,267,953 of record NW_022196897.1, read on the forward strand.
TCACTTCTAATCAGAGAACCTATCACCATTTATACGGGCATGCAACGTTCTCACATGATTTGATTTAGATATAGATAAATTAGTTTCATGTCTAGGATGTTCCATGCTCATATTAGATCTATCATAACAGCTCCTAGATTGCCTAACTGACACTAATGGTAGCTAAAATGTGCTACATTTTCACCAGTAAAGTATAGTCAGTCTCTGGCTTTCACCCAAATGTCATTGAAGGCAAGTGTTGCTCTGATAACTAGGAGCAATTGATTATGCTACTGTGAGAAACAAATGCTGTTACCCCAAACAGTTGTTTCTAAATAGCCTAGCATCGATATTCTGCTAATACTTTTAATGATATTGGAAACCAAGCAACATGATCTGAGGAATACAGTAGAGGCTTAGAATTCTTGGTGATTGCTATATAACAGATTGCCCAAACCACAGTACCTTAAAATCCTAAACAATTTATTTAGCTCTCAGTTCTTTGGCATTTAAGTTAGGACTGGCAGAACATTTTAATCTTGGCTAGTCTGTGATTGTGGTCAACTGTGGATCCACTGGGAACCAATGGGCCATCTATTGCTGAACCTTCCTCTGGTTCCATATGATCTCTCCTGCAGCAAGCCATTTAGCATTTGTTAATGTCCTCTTGAGACCAAGGCTCCTCACTTCTGCCACATCATATTGGCCAATGTAACTCTCACACCAATTCATAGCCAAGAGATGAGGAAACAAACAGATTCAACCTCTTGGGAAAACTTCCAGATCGCTTTACAAAGGTTATAGATGCTGTGCTGCTGAATAGAAAGGCTGCCTTCACAGTCACTCGGAAATTCTCAGAGATATATAGAGTTCTTTCTCTCCTTCTCTGTCCTTGGAGTCTAGTAAAAGGAAAGGTTAAGGTTGAGTTGTCTCTATCTTAGAACAGACCCCTGTGGATATTCTCCACAGCAGCACAAGAAGGATTGGAAGATCAGAAGTTATAGAGCTGGGACGCGCTAACAGAATGTAGTAGCCTGTTGATGAAACTGACCTTAATCCTGAAATGTCAAAACTAATCCTACTTCTCCAAAGCAAGAAGATTTTTGTAGCCACTACCCTTAAACCCTAAATACCCAGAGCTTGGAAGAAAGCATTTTAACATACAAAACAGGATTGGCTCCTCAGCCAGCACTTAATAAATACCCCTTGTCGGAAACTTCTGTGCCTTCCTTCCCCATCTTTTATTTGCTGCTATTTTGTGAAGATTTACACTAGATTTTATTTTCTTGTGGGAGTCTTTATTTTGCTTTTCTTATCAAGCTTTTCTGTTCAAAAAATATACTGCTCTCTTTGCTAATGGGGCAAACAAGACTGATTAGTCAAGGATGAAGGTGAAATTATGTGTGTCAGAGACAGCTTAAGTATATACAAGATGTTTCTTGGGTGTCTGGAGGCGTGGGGTGTAGGAGGTGACTGCTGTCTTCCATGGCACCAGCTTGCTTCTTAAAGGAACCGTGACAATTGCCAGTTAAGAGAGGATAAAGTGAGTGCCAATGGCATGTGGTTTTAAGTTGCCAGAGGCTGTGGAAATAGAAAGCTCTAGAGACCTACATCTACGTATTCATTTGTTATTAAAGGCAAAACTCTAAACTAGGTCAAATACATCCTCCAATAAGTTTCAGATTTTATACCTCCCAACAAAAATCTCCTTGTTTTCCATGATCATGGCCTCCTTGAATTTCTATTCCCTGAACTTAAAACATCTTCAGTGAGGGTATTCTGGCTGCTCAACCCTCAGGCAAATGAGCAGTTCCTGGGTGGTTATACCTCCACCAACTGTCCTAGCCTCATTTTATTCCAGAACAATGACTGCAAACCAAGAAGAAATTTTGCAGTGCTTTGGAAATGCTTTTCCTTAGTTAGAGGATAGTATAGTCTGGTCCTTCAGAATATAAAGGCTCAATAAAGGAGTGTATCTGGAAACGTACGTTCAGAGACTGGAGAGAGGAATGGAAAAGCATAAAGACTCCTCGGGAAGTGATGCCAAGGAGACGTGATGAAGTGAGCCAATGTCATTAGGTACCTGGGCATTTGGATCTGAGGGATAGCAGAGAAGCAGGTTGAATGTGGATCAAGGCTATTATCCTGGGGAAAGACAGGGAGGGGCACTTTCTTTGGCCATGTAGCGTCGTGGAGTAGCATTGACACCTTCTACCTAGCTTGTGTACTTGAAAACCCAAAGGGCTTTTATACCAACAGGACCAACATGACAGGTGAAGCTGTGGTCCAAAGGGTCAATACATCCTTCTGTAAAGCTGTTAAGGTCGGTTTGAAACTTATTGCCAGCACTATGGCTGGTATAACAATCAGATCAAAAGAATTTGAAGGTACACATATGGAGCATTGCAGTGAAAAAAACATGAAGGTACTATCAAGCCAGTAAAGTCCCCCATCATAGCCTAACATCCAGCTATTAAGGTTGCTTTATGGCTCAATCCTAGTGGGACCATTCACATCCCAATAGTTCCTCAATTGCTTGTTCCACCTACAGGGTTTTAACCGAGATTTTATTTGAAAGATTTCTGCTGGTAAAACAGAAAATACAAAAAGCAGGGAAGTGGAAGGAAAAAACATTTTTTTATTATTTTGGAAGTATTTGTTTGTTTTAAGACGGGATCTTCATCTGTTACCAAGGCTACATAGTAACTCACTATATAATCCAGGCTGGCCTCATATTCATAACAATAACCATGTCTCCTGCCAAGACTAGGATTATATCATCTACTCTAGGACAATCTGGAGGACAGATGTTGGTGGTGGATTACGATATGGATGACCACAAAAAAAAGTAAATAAATAAAAATTTTAAAAAAGTTTTAAAAGGAAGAGAAAGCATTTAATTATGTTTGCCTGGATTCTGAAAGCCCAAGAAGCTGGAGAATGCATGTAAAGTGGAAGACAAGCAAGGGATAGACCGAGGCTAGGGTAAAATGATCATGCTAGAAGATAACACAGGTGTCTGGACACAGTGATGGCACATGGACGAAAATGCAAAGTCAAAGCAAGCATGGTCAAGAAATCAAAGAGTGGTGATAGACTCATTACCTGGCACAGGTAGGTGGGACAGGAAGTTGTTTATAAAACACAAATATTGGGCTTTTAACAGGCAAGCACATTCTGAATTAAGTATTACTTTCCTGGGAGACAGTTTATGTTCATAAATTATAAAGAAAGATGGTAGGCACAGTTTAAAAGGATAGAAGAGTTGGACTGCTTGACTTGAGTCATAACATTTGGCCTGAAAAAGAAAAAAGAAGAGGAAACAATACTTTGAAGGTGTGTCCAGTACACAACACCACTAAAACAGACCTACTTGAGAAAGCACAAGAAAGAAGGCTGGGGGTGGAACTCAGTGGTAGAGAGCTTATGTAAGCATGCATAGGGTCCTAGGTCTATCCTCAGCACTGTGAGAATTTTTTTTAAAGTGGGGGTAGTGTTAGATAAGAGAGACATATGTAAGGGGACTTTTACATACCATAGAAAAGGATTGAAGACAAGGACTGCTTTTCAACTCAGCTTAGTATTATGACTACTAGGCTATTTCTAGTTTGGCTTCCCAAAATAAACTGTTCCTTTGTCCATTCTCTTCTGTCCTGTTTTTCTTCTCCTACAGTCATCACCAAGGTAACCTTGACTATAATCTTGTACCACACTGCTCTCATCTGAAGTCTGTATTATTATAACACTTCTCTGAAATAAATAGCTCTGGAGTTACATATGCATCATCTTCTAACCAAAAAATCTCACCCTCCACTCTTTCCCATTCTTACAACTTTACACTTGCCCTTCAAATACACTTAACAGTCTAGTACCTCCTACTATATTTGCTCTCAATAAGCCCAGTTGCTCAACCCACCAAGAGCCCCAGAGCAAGACACTAGCCCTTCTTATAAGATCATCTCCAACCCCTGGCCTCAGTCAGAAAACCTGAACTCTAGATCAGTAGTTCTCTATCTGGTCCCTTTTGTTTTAAGATCCTGGAAGAACACCAGAAAAGTCATGGACTACTGACATTCAAAATATATGTACTGGATGTGGTAGTACACAGATATTATCCTTGTACTCCAGAGACCTGGGAGGAAAATGGGAAACTGAAGAGCAGCTTAGGTTATATCTTTCTGAAAGTGTGTGGCTATATTGAAACACTGGTATCCAGCAGAAGCAGCATAAATTGGCATAATCACTTTAGTAAAACTAGCAAGATCTAATAAAGCTAAATATGTGCATATATTATGACTCAGCAATGTCATGTGTACCAACTAGAAAATATATACTTTTATTCACTAAGTGCTAGGTATTAGAATAATAATAGGGAAAAAATGTTCATAGCAGAGCCTGGGGAGATGGCTCAGTGGGTAGGGGTATTTGCTAAGCAAACACAAAAATTGTAGTTCAAATTTCCAGCATCCATATAAAAACCAGGCAAAGCTTCTTAATGTCTGTAACACCAGGATCAGAGGTCGTAAACAGGCAGATCTTGGGATCTTACTGGCTAGACACCTAGCTAAAATGTAGTTCCGGGTTCAGTGAGAGGCCCTGTCTCAAGGGTATAAGGTACAGAGAAATAGAGCAAGACACTTGATATCCTTCTCTGGCCTCACCCAAGTACTCATACGCCCAGGCACACATGCCTCATATACACATAGAAATAAAGTGTTCCTAACAGCCAAAGCACAACTCCAATGCTCATCAGCAACTGAATGGAGATCAAAATTACAGTTGTTTAAACATGGGAGACAAACAGCAATGAGAACGAGTCAATTGTAAGAGCATGCTGAAGCAGCATGCCTAATTATCACTATCATGGTGTAGAATGGAGGAAGACAAATACAAGAGAACATATTGTTTGACCCATGTATATGATTTTCAAAAACAGAAGAAACAAATCCATGCTCCAGAAATCCATTCAGCAGAAGTCAAATCAGTGGTTTCCATTTGAGGTGAATGGTCAATGACTAAAGCAAGTTGGAGAGAAGTTGTTAGGATACTGCTAATAGCCTGTTATTGGCATAAGTGCTGGTTACATAAAGGTATTCAGTGAGTGTCAACTTGCTGAGCCTTTCAATATAGAATCTTCTGATAATTCTTTCTATATGTTATTCTTCAATCATAAGCTTGATTAACATGTCATAGTTATAAAACTATTATAAAAATCATAGTTATAAAAATGATAACAAAGTACAATCCCAAACATCATCAGGCTTTGGCATACAAAGGACCTATCCTCTGTCACCTTTTCCTTTCCTTTCCTATCCATGGTAGCTCACCCACACAAACAAAAACCCTGAAGTATTTTGCAAGGGCTGCACTTCATACTGTTCCATCTCAAAGTGAAAAATACTTTATGGGATGAAACAACATCGCAGTCTGAAATCATCAAATATGAAATGTTTCTATTTCCTAGTCCTCTGGTTTCAAAACCTCTCTTCCAACTACCATATTGTCATGACTGCATAATTGAAGAGCATTTAGCAGCAGGGACTACTAGTGAAGCTGTGTGCCAGATTAAGGAGTTGGGGAGGGGGCTGCTCCCTTGAGTAGCTGCCATGAGATCCTCTTTTCATCTCTAGTCTCTGAGCAGCAAGGTAGTGAGAAAACCCCATGAACTGAAACCTGGAAAGAGTCATATTCATGAAAGGGACCACTTTCACCAGATGAGAGGCACAGCCTTGAGTAGAGAGATAACCGCAAAATCAGGATAGAGAAGAAAGAAGAAATGCTATAGTCTTTCTCCTTCCAACTGATGATCTGTGGCCTTTTTGATGGTTTCCACATAGAGAACTCACCAGAAGTTGGGGAAAGGAAGGTGCAGATAATATTTACCAAAGCTGGCATTGCTGGCCCAGAGCAAAGTAGAGAAGGGTAGAAGGTAAGGAATGAAAAGGAACATCTAACATGCTTCCTCCCTGTAAGGTGTCTTTCTCTGACCACACTTGGACCACACTGAGTCCTGAGGCTGCTATGGCTATAGAATAAGATAACACCAAAGAGTCCTCAGGCAAGGAAGACTTGGAATCAGAGACTTATGGCGAAGAAAGGCTCTTTCCTATGCTTATTATGGGCTATGTGGTAGCCCCACTTCTGGTTTATAATGTCGCTGTGTTTGCTCCTTCAGACACTTGTTGCAGGGAACCCACTGCCTTTTTCATATCAGCTACTCTGGCTCTGCTCTCAGTCTCAAGACATTTTCTAGCCAAATTTTCTAAGAAAAAAAATTCTGATTAGCTTTATCATATACCCACAGCAAGCTACAGCCAGGACAGTGAGCAGCCTATGTTCATATTAGCTGAGCTCTGTCAAGTATTCACCTTTGGTCTAATAAAGCACTGCTGAAGAGACAGGTCATAGGACACACAATATGACTACCTGAGCAATAGAATATGTGTTTGGGAAAGTAGGTACATGTATTGATATGTATGAAAACACATTGGACATAAGGTCACCTCGGCATTTTCATTTTAATTTGGAATTAATCAAAGCAGAGCCTGAGACTTGGATATGGACTTGGGTAGTTTGCTTTGAAGGTAATTCCAGGAGTTAATGGGTCAAATAAGGAATAAAAACCAATAAAGGGCAAGATAAGGGTTAGTGCTAAGTCACCATTCTAGGAAATGGAGCTCAGATCCCTGTGGCTGATAAGACATTTACAAATTTATTCATCAGCTCACATTTCCTTGCACAAAATGTTGGCCAAGAATACTAATTCCTCTACACTGCCAAGCTTATATGCCCAAAACTTACCAAGCACCTTTCCCTGCCTATGGCACTGGAGAAGCCCCAAGACAGAAAGAGAAGCCCAAGCACATAATACCAGCAAGGTTCTGCTAGCTTGAAGTGAAAGCTGAGAACTGCCTACCTACTCACAGCACAAGTCAGGCTGAAGGGCCAAGAGACTCTGGATAGTTCTACTGTTGAGCTTTACCTGGAAACTAAATTCAGGCCCTCCCCTCTAAAGGTGGAACCTGGGCTGGGTGTGTAGTTCTCAATAGGTTAACACCCATCATGATTTGGGTTTGGGGTCTTATTCCTAGAACTTCAAAAAAAATAATTAAACATAGTGTAAAACAAAATTCTTTCTTCTAAGTGTGGTCTTAGTGTCAAACTTCTAATTATCGCAACTTCTTGCTGATTCTTCATTTTCTAAGTCTCTTCTACATACTGTCTCTCATTGCTCCTGACCTTTGATGAGATCCTTGGAACCTCTGTAGTTTTTAACTATGAAATGAACAAACAAAAACTGTTCAATCCTCAGTTCCTCTTGCTTCTCTGAGATATTTGATATCAATAACCCTTAACTTGAAAGTATTTCCTGTCTTGTGTGAAGATGTCTTTCCTCTGACTGCTCCTTCTAAATCTTCGGATTCCATTTGCTTATTCATTGTTTAGCCTTTGATGTGTCCCTAAATGACTAAATTCAGGCAGCTTCTCAAATGCAATGCATATAAACCCAGACTGGGGATATTTCAAATACTTCTCATGGGTAGAAGAATACTAAAACTAGGCATGTGTGGAAGGCTTCTCTTCTGAGTGTAAACTACGTCGCTGCCTGCCCACTACACATCCTTGCAGATCACCCACAGACACTTGAAAGTCATCAAGACCCACAATGTAGTGTTCATCACCGCCCCCTCGTAAACTTCTCAGCATTAGGACTGAAGCCAAATACCACCCCCTCATTATAGCAGGCTCCAAGTCTCTGAATATGTCTCCTCTGCTTGCTTCTTTATCCTTGGCCATGTCTGGAAGAACACAGACTCAGGACAAGCTTCCTCAATTCCTCCTTCCTCTAGCCCAACTCTCCTCACCTCTCTCAGGAGAAGGTTTAAACATTAACTTGCTTTTGAAATGTTTCCTCAGTCCT
>NW_022196897.1:122275862-122339657 GCF_008632895.1 Mastomys coucha
TACAAACTCCTAATAAAGAAGTTCTTAGTGCAATGACTGTTGGTGACCAGACCAGGGCCTGAATTCTTTTTTCCCTCAATACTGTGGCAAAAATAACCTGACAGAAGCAATGGATGGAAGGAAGGGAAGAAGAAAGGGAGAAAGGGAAGGAGGGAGAGAGGGAAGGAGAGAAGGAGGGAGGGAGAGTTTATTTGGGCCCACGGTCTCAGGGTACAGTCCTTCATGGCAGGAATGGTGTGGTGATAAGAGTGTCTGTAGTTATGGCTACAGGTAAATAAAAGAGGCAGCTGGTTACATCGTGTAGAATGATACTACCCAAATTCAGGATGAGTCTGGGTTTTCCAAGTTCACTTAAACCTCTCAGCAAACACCCTCACAGGTATATCTAGAGGCTTGTCTCCGAGGTAATTGTAAATCCCGTCAAGTTCATTATCAAAATTAGCCATTACAGATCCACCTCTATCAACCTGACACTCAAACAGATTACCACAAAATCATCAAATTCCACCTCTGTTTTCAAATGTTTCATGTTTCCCTCCCCAAAAAGAGTATTTATTCCAACTCTAAAGATGCTGAAGCCATAACAGTCTCAACAACTACTTAAAAGTCCAAAGTCTCTTGTGAAACTCAAGATAACCTATTAATGGTGAATTTCTATAAAATTAAATTTTCAGGTTCCATACTTCCATGTGTAATGGCACAAAGTAAACATTCCCATTCCAAAGGGAGGAACACGGGCATTCCAAAGGGAGGAACAAGGGGTAATCAACTAAAGACAAACAAACTCAGGAGGGCAAATGTCAAGTCCTGCAGCTCCATGTCCAGTATCTGGAGCAGGCGATGGGATCAGATAACTTAATAACCCTGGGCAGCTCTATCTCTCTAACTTTGTCACCCTTAGCACATGTGACCTTTCTTTTGACCTAGCTCCATCCTATGACTGCATCTGTTCTTGGAAACTGTTCTATAGTCGTGACATCTCCGTTACCTTCAAGTTTTGGTTTCCTTGACTCCTACAATGGACACTCAGAGCCACCTTGCAGAAAATCTGGACCTACCACATATTTCCTGATCTCAGTGGTTTTCTGATATCTTGATGCAAGCCTACATGACCCCAGGACTCTTGCATTTCACACACCTAAAAACCCATACTGTGTGGACAGAACTGCCTTTTTCAGCTCCTAGCTTGAGATGGGGCCTCCTTGGAGCACAGTTGCAGCAATAACTGGGTATCTTCGAAGCTGACCCTAGGGAAACATTTCTCTAGACAGCTGATTTGTAGTGGGAACCTGCTTTGATAGCATTCTAAATTTAGACTTTCTCCTTTGAAATAAATTTTCATTTTTATAAGTTAGAACAAAGCCACCCACCTCATGACTGTAAAGACAGAGAAAGGAAGATACTAGTGTCCTATATTTGCTTCGAGGATATGCCACAAGTATCTTCCTACTAGGACCTCCTCCTAAGTTTCCACTGCCTCTCAAGAGAGTCATCCTGGGTCCTTTAAACACAGAGGCTTTGGGGGGACATTTAAGATCCAAACTGTAGCAGTAATTAACTCCATCATTTTGTGAATAAACTATATAACTCTTCCCTAAAACTCAGATTTCATCATTACAATATTATAGTTGCTACTAAATAGCATACAGGGTATAAAAGATATCACCTTTATCCCATCTTCAGATCCCCCTGCTTAGAGTTAAAGAGATAGAGAAAGAGAAAAAGAAAGGGAAAGAGAGAAAGAGAGGGAGAGAGAGAGAAAGAGAGAGAGAGAGAGCAATTATCTACCTTCTTTAAGACTAAAAAGGAACTGTCAGGCTTTTGGGAATAATGTAATATTTAATTGTTTATTTGGCCCAGAAATTATGAATTGACATGCTTCTTTGTAGGGGAAGAACTGACAAGGGATGCTTTAATTCCATCCCTTTAGCTGGAACCCAGTCCCTCACTGTCAAATCCTATGCACAGCTGTTACCTCCTCAAGTAGAAGAGTAGAATGCTAGCATGACCCCAATATATTGAAATGTCACTTGGTTTGTACTCTAAAGTTTAGCCCTGAGGAAATAACAGCCTGTGGGCCACCTATGGACTACACCAGAGGCAATAATGGGAAAGATCATGTGACGCCTAAAAATAATGAAAAAAGAGAGCAGGGTGTGAGTCACTGCTGTTTGGGAGGCAGTAAAAGGAAAGCTGAAAAAGAAGGAGAATATAAAAAGAGCCAGAGTGGAAATAAACACTGGTTCTGCAGATGAGAAGGCAAAGGAATCACACCAGGCCCCAGGCCTCCAGAAGCTGCAGAGCTGAAGGGAAAGAGTGATGGGCAGAGGAAATCCTGCGCTCACCTGACTCACCCTCAGGGACTTGGAGCCAGTGATGGGCCAGGGAAAGCCTGCACTCACCTGACTCACCCTCAAGGACCTGGGGCCAGTGATGGGCCAGGGAAAGTCTGCTCTTATCTGACTCACCCACAGGGACCTGAGGCCTAAAGCCTTGTGACCCACATTAGTCACCAGTCAGCAGCAGTAGCAGCAGCCATTTCAGGGCAGGACATATTCTCTCGGCAGCCATTTATACCTGGCACTGTGGCAAACCCAGGGAATTAAAAAATGATGAAGGTCCCCAGGGACTTAAAATTTTAAAAGGAGTCTGATCTAGAAATTATCATATACAAAAGAATGTACAATAAACACGTCTTTGACAATAACAGAGACTTTGACCAAGGACTTAAGGAAGACAAAGGTCAGCTCTCTGCTCAAACTAGAACCTAGAAGTAGAAGAAGAGATCTGAGAAGCTTCCTGTAAGAGGTCTCATGTAAGCTGCAGGCATAGGAGTCATCTTAATGGAGTCCTGGAAACAGGGCAACTGTGCCAGAAAGCACCACAACTGTGTAAGTTTCATACTACTATGAGGTGCATTACTAACCAGGTGCTTTAAGACTATGTAAATGCATTCTTTCTGAGTTCTAGAGCCTGGAACTCTGAAGTCCAGGTGTTGGCAAAACCCCATTCTTGAAGGAAGTTCCCCTCTAAGCTTCTGACATTTGAAGGCTGTTAGAATCCTATGGATTGTGGCCACATCACTCTAAGCCTACCTACCTGTTCACAGGATCTCCTGTGTATCAGATTTCCTTCTGTCTCTAAATTATGAAGACGTTTTTGATCGCACAATGTGATCACATTTAGAGCTCACAAAGTATCCCAGATAATCTTTTTATTTGAAGATTGTTTGGTAGTCACATCTTCAAAGACCGTCTTTTCCCATAACGGTAACCATTTCCCATGATTAGATCTGGTGTCTTCAGCAGTCCCTTCTCCACCTCCTATAAGGACCTGAGACCTGGTATGTAAAATGCCCCAGGATGTGGGCGTTTCAGCATTCCCCAAGCTTAAGAAGATGTGAGATGTGAGGTAAGCAGACATCAGGGCATGAAAGGTATTATATATAGTTTAGGATTAAAAAAAAAAAAAGGACTTGCTCAGGAAAACATCCATAAAGGTTTTAAATGAGAGTGAGGTGGTCAGATTTTCTTCCCTGAGAATTACCCTATAATTAAATAAAGTAGGGTAGAGATGGCCAAACTAAGGAAAACCACTAAATCTTTTATGGCAGTTTGCCTTATACAGTTACAGGTAAAGTATAGATATGTAGATACAGAGGGAGAGACCCAAGGTTCTCCAAGAATCCACAAGGTCAGGCTTGGTCACTAAGTGAGAATGCTGTGGGGTTTTGAAAAAAAAGTTTAAGACCCTGAAGGGCCTAGCAAGCATATAAATAGTACCTAGAAACTGTGTATAAGACAATCTTAGGGAAAGAGGAGAGAAGGAAGAGAGGAAAAGGATATAAGACTATTTTTCCATACACTAAGAAATTAAGTGAAAAATGGGAAAGGTGACATAGTGGCGATGTCCTCTAGCTGACAATGTCCTCATGGAAGCCAGTGCCAAGAAAGTCACCTCACTCTGGAGATGATGCCTTGACCTGGCCCAAGGCAGACTGCCACCATTAATGACCGACTGGTATCAGGATAAGAAGTAGGAGAATTCTTAGTTCCATTCATAATCTATAGCTCCCCATGGAGTCTGGCAGGGCTATGGCCAAGACCATACATTTGTTCTGTTCCTGCCCTAACCTTCCTCCCTATTAAGGTGCCTGAGAACACTCCCTACAGAAACTGCTTGCACAAGTTCCTACTTTAGATCTTAGACTCTACTGTAGGGAACCTGACATAAGACTACTTCCGGTCATACAGCACTTGGAACAGTCTTAGCTGAGAGACAGGACAGCAAGCTTAGGTTTGAACACAGAATCCATGAGTTCTAAGAGAAAGTTAATTCTATGCAAACTAGTAAGGGGAAAGAGGATTTTACCCACAAAACTCCTCTCCAGCGATTATACACCGAAAAGTCTTATGTCTCCACTAAGCACAGCATTTATTTTCCCATATCCCACATGGTGTTGCTTTTTCTTTCCAAAATGCATCTCACTATCACTAGCATTCAGCAGAATTTCAACACAGGCTGACAACTCACATGCTTCTAAGTTTATGTGGGCTCTAGAGTTTATAAAGCAATGCACATACTCCAAGCATGCTTCACAGACTGGTGGCTTCTTGTCATATACGAGAACTAGAAATGCTAAATTCCATGTGTGCTCCATATCTACTAAGTGAGACTATCTGGGCTGGGGTCAGCAATCTGTGTTTTACCAAGATCTTAGGGTTATTCTATGGATGGGAGTATTTGAGAAACCCTGGTACATATCATCTCCTACAACTCATTGAAAGGTAGATTGATTGGCTGACGTCAAATTACAGGCAAAAAATACAAATGCAACAGGAACCAAACATTCATATACTTATGAACAGACACACACATACATCTCTGGCCTGTTGACATGCTGTAGGAGTACGAGGTTAGGTCTCAGCTGAAACTCTGAAACCTAGTCCAACATTTGCTAACTTGGATAAACCATTTATCTCCTTCAACCCCTGTTTCTTCATCAGTAAAATGGAAACAACACCAGTACTAGTTCATGCTAACTTTATGAATGATAAATCCACTCAATGGAAGGCTATGCAATCTCATAGACAGGTAAGTTTATATCTATAGACCTTATCTTGGGTTTATAGCCCTTTAATGTTCTATTGGGTCTACAGCTCTTTAATTTAAAAATTCTGTTCCTGCCTCTATTTGTTTAGACGTTATGGAGATATTGATCCCTTCTTTTCTCAAATAATGTTAAAAATTATTGTTGTCAAAGGACCACATAGGAATTTGGGGAGAAATTTAAAAAAAAAAAAACTGCTTAATTGAGAAAGCACATCAACATTTGATCTTGGATTAATATGCTAAGTGTTGACCTGGGAGCCAGGTGGTGTTGTTTGAGTTAGCCAGAAATGCATAGGATAACTCAACTGTGTTGTGTCTCCTGTTCTGAGACAGGAAAGCCTGGAACTTGTCCATATCAACAGCAGGCATATCCATCACAAGGGCAATGAACTAGCTCCTTTACTAGTCTCCAGTAGAACTGTGTCTGCTGACATCACACGGTAAACTACACGAGATGGACCAAAGGACAAAGAGACAGGCTTTTCCAAAGGTTGAAAGCTTCTCAGTAGCAGCCAAAGACAGGACCAAGATACAGCAGGGACCCACAAAGTTAAGGATGTTGCAAATAAGTGTCTATCACTGTCAGCTAAGGAAGCCAAGAACTGAAATGGTAAGTATTTAAATGCTGGACCGTAGAAATGGCTTAGGGCCTAGAGGTATGCAAAATGAGATCCTCTGCTCTCTGGCTAGTTTTGTTTTGTTGTGATGAAATTAGTTTTAGGACAGCATGAGATAGACAATAAATGACTGCATTCTCTGTTAGTTCTCCTAAAATGCAATTATATGTACTTCCCAGTAACTAATTACATTGTAACCTGGGGAGTGTTCCCCCTTCAGAGTACTATGGGATTTCTTAGAGAATCAGAATGGCTATTAATAAGTATCCTGTATAAACCATTCAGCCACTGTAGCAGATTTAGGGGAAATCTTTCCACTCCAAGGTTTTAGATTTCTTTTCTGTACCGTGATATAAATTTTGGACCCTCGGTGATATCAATGTAAAATTTGATCTCATTTGGGACAAGGGATAAGCATCTCCATAATTTCTAAAAAAGATAAATAGCAAGGAACAGGATGTTGAAACAAGTGGAACCTTTCGCAGAAGGTCTGCAGATGTTGCCTGGATCTTCCCATCCCTGGAATCTGTGTCCTGTCTCTAGGACAAGGCAGGAAGCCTTGAGATTGCTTACTCTAACACAGCACATAAAAGCCATGGTCAGGCAATCCCATCGGCTTTCTTCAGGAAAGAAACTTTACAGAGTAGTAATGTCTGAGCCTTGAGGAATGAGATTTCCTGAGGGTCTCCAACTTAACTCAAGCGGTATGTTCTTCCTCCATGTCATCTTGGAGCTGTTGTGGGGGTGGTGCAGACAGCTGGACGCCCTGCCTGTGCTGGCGCCTCACAGCAATGGAAAGGTACCATCTGTGCCACTACTCTTGCTGATAGAACATGGCAATGCCGAGCTGCGAGTTTCCAAATGTTCCATCTGGGTAGAATTGAATTTCCTCCTTAAAATAAAAACAGGAAAAACATGTTTGACATATATCTTTCCATGTGACCATCTCTATAACCCTTTCTTAATTTCTACAGTGTTCTCTTTATGAGAAGTGTGAGATGAACCACCAAAAGCTAGGAGCAAAGGTTTGGTTGGTCTAGCTGACTTATTCTTGATTTTCTTATGAATTGAAAAACATTCTCTAGGATCAGTTTCCATATACAAAATACTGTCCCACTCATCTGAGGAAAATATTCTGAACTGAGCCCTAAATAGACAGGTAGAAGGGGAACACCTTACATTCATACAGTCAGAAAGCATGAATTCATCAGAATACTCTGGTGCTTGTATTGCCACGCTAGAAAGACCTGGAATTAATTTTCTTTCCTACAAACTATTTTGGTTCTGAAGAACATTCTAAGTATAATAATAACAGCAATTAGAAGCACGACTTGAATTCAGAGTGACTTGCTTTTGAAGCATGAAGAGTGAGAGGGAACAAGAATATTCCTGGAGAACGCTAACATGACTCTCTCTCGGAGTACAATTATAGATTTGAGATCTCTTGTTATCTTACCATGGCAACCTTACTACTTAATTTCTCAAGTGTTGAACCTTTGTCATTTTGTTCCTTTAGGGGAGTCTTTCAACTGCTTCCCCTGGATTCAGCACACATCATTGTCTCCGGTACATTCCTCAAAGCACATGCCACAAGCTCATATCCCCGGACCAAGAATTACAGCAAAAGCTTACAAAAATTGGCTCCACCCTCAGCATCTTACTTAGCTATATTATTTATAGTTATCGGAAAGCAAGAATCCATAGGGTCAGTGCCAAATCAAAAGCAACGCTTAGGTCCCCTGCACTACTCAATTTTAATAATAGTTGCTAAATATATACTCTGCTGGGAACTTCAAGGCATACAAAGACTAAAGAAAACTTCTTTCATTTCAGCATGAGATGTTCACAATGGAGAGAGAGTAAAACCCAAGTTACTGTAAAGTAGTTTTAAGTAGGCTCACCAGACCAACAGCTTTAGCATCTCCTGGGAACTTAGGTATCAGAAACAGCAGCAGCTTTGAGGGCCCAGAACTCTGTGCTTGCTTGCTTGTTGGTTGATGGGTATAATTCTTTCAGGTGATTTTGTTGATTCCTCAAAGTTGAGAATCAGCCTTACAAAGTGATATAAAACAAAGGAATAAAAGGAGAGAAAAATTTAAAGGAAAAGAGCAACTGTTTTTAGGTCAGGGCTCAGCAGCTCTTTCCCGTTCCATTCCATGTGGAATGTTGGCTGCAAGGAGGCTTCCTGGACTGTCAATATACATGAAGCTTTGAATGCTAACTAAGACACTGAAATGCAGGGAGTAGATGGAGTGTGAGGGTGTCCTGAGGGAGTGACCTGTGAGCAGAGTCATAGATTTTAAATATATATCTTTTATTAATTCTTTTTCTTATTCATTATTTTATTCATTTACATTTCAAATTTTGTTTATCTTCCCGGTCCACCCTCCACAAACCCCCGGCCCCAACCCTCCTCCCCTTTGCCTCTAAAGAGGGTGCTCCTTCACCCACCAGTGCATCCACTCCCACCTCACCCCTCTAGCATCCCCCTTCTCTGGGGCATCAATCCTCCACAGGACCAAGTGCATCCCCTCTCACTGAGGCAAGACAAGGCAGTCCTCTGCTACATATGTAACAGAGGTCACAGACTAGCCCATGTATGCTCTTTGGTTGGTGTTTTAGACCCTGGGAGTTCTGAGGGGTCCAGTTAGTTGATACTGTTGTTCTTCACATGGGGTTGCAACCCCCTTCAGTTCCTTTAGTCCTACCCCTAACTCTTTCCCAGGCTCAGTCCAATGGTTGGCTGTGAGCATCCATATCTGTCTTAGTCAGGTGCTGATAGAGCTTCTCAGAGGACAGCCATGCCAGGTTCCTGTCTGCAAACACAACATGGCATCAGCAATAGTGTTGAAGTTTGGTGCCTGCTCATGGGATGGATCCCAAGTTGAGGCGGTCTCTGAATGGCTTTTCCTTTAGTCTCTGTTCCATTTTTGTCCCTGCATTTCCTTTAGACAGGAACAATTCTGGGTCAAAAATTTTGAGAGAGAGGGTGGCCCCACCCCTCAACTAGGGGCCATGTCTATCTGCTGGAGGTGGTCTCTTTGGGTTCTTTCTCCCCACTGTTGGGTATTTCTGCTAAGGTCATCCCCATGGAGTCCTAGAAGCCCCTTGGAGTCCTGTTGTCTAGGACTTCCTAGAGGTTCCCCCTGTTCCCTACCCTGCATTGCTGCATATTTCTATTCAGGCTCCTGGCCCTCTGGGCTTCTCTCCTGTCTCCCCACATACTTGATCCTGCTCCCCCGTTTTCTGTCCCCCTCCACTGTCCCACCCAAGTCCCTCCCTCCTTCCTTCTTCTAAATGGGATTGAAACATCCCCACTTGGCCCTTCCTTCTTGTTAAGCTTCATATGATCTGAGGAGTGTATCATAGGTATTTTGAACTTTTTGGCTAATATCCACTTATCAGTGAGTACATTCCATATATGTCCTTTTGGGTCTGGGTTACTTCAATCAGGATAATATTTTCTAGTTTCATCCATTTGCCTGCAAAATTCATAATTTCCTCTTTTTTAATAGCTGAGTATTATTCCATTGTGTAAATGAACCACATTTTCTGTATCCATTCTTCAGTTGAGGGACATCTGGATTGTTTCCAGCTTCTGGCTATTTTAAATAAGGCTGCTATGAACATAGCAGAGCACATATCTTTGTGATATGGTAGAGCATCCTTTGTGTATATGTCTAGGAGTGGTATAGCTGGGTCTTCAGGTAAGACTATCTCCAATTTTCTGAGGAAACTCCAGATTGATTCCCAGAGTGGTTATACAACTTTGCACTCCCATTGGCAATGGAGGGATGGTCATCTTTCTCCACATCCTCTTCAGCATTTCTTATTGCCAGAGTTTTTATATTAGCAATTTTGATTGGTGTAAACTGGAATCTTAGGGTCATTTTGATTTGCATTTCCCTGATGTCTAAGGATGCTGAACACGTCTTTAAATGTTTCTTGGCCATTCAAGATTCCTCAGTTGAGAAGTCTGTTTAGCTCTGTAGTCCATTTTTAAATTTGGTTATTTGGTTTCACACACACACACACACACACACACATACACACACATATGTATATATACATATACACATATATATACATGCATATGTGTGTATATGTACATATATATGTATATATACACATATGTATATATACACACACATGTGTGCATATATATGTATATTTATATATATATGTATGTATGTGTGCATGTATGTATAATATCCCTCTGTCAGATGTAGGGTTGGTAAAGCTCTTTCTCAATCTGTAGGTTGCTGTTTTGTCTTGACAGTGTCCTTTGCCTGACAGAAGCCTTTCAGTTTCATGAGGTCCCATTTGTAAATTGTTGATCTTAGAGCCTGAACCATTGGTGATCTGTCCAGGGAATTTTCCCTTGTGCCAATGCATTCAAGGGTATTTCCCACCTTCTCTTCTATTAGATTCATTGTATCTGGTTTTATGTGTAGGCCCTTATCCACTTGGACTTGAACTTTGTATAAGATGATAGATCAACTTGCATTCTTCCACATGCAGTCCTCTAGTTAGACTAAGACCATTTGTTGAAGGTGCTTTCTTTTTTTTACTATATGATTTTGGCTTCTTTGTCAAAGATCAAGTGTCCATGTGTATGGGCGTTTATTTCTATGTCTTCAATTCTGTTCCTTTATGAATTATTTGAGACTTTCATGCATACAGTGTCTTTGATCATTTTCACCTCCCAATGCCTCCTCCTAACTCTTCCTACATATACCCTCTACATCTCCTTACTCTGTGTTCTCTTTCTATGATTTATTTGGGAGGCACTCCTTTTATATAACCCACTGAGCCCAATCTATGCTGCCCAAACACTCCTCAGTGTGAGATCATCCAGTGGAACGTAATTGATACTCAGGGTTGTTGCTAAAGATCCAGCCGTCAGATAGCTGTAAATATATCAATTGGTGCTTTCTGGGAGAAAAAAATATAAAAAATGGAAGTCTGGGAAAAAAATCATAGCAATAACACAAAGTACCTAAAAGATACACACACACACACACACACACACACACACACACACACACACAAGCACACCATTGAACAAGAGAGAGAGGAGAGAGAGAGAGAGAGAGAGAGAAGAAACTTTCAGAACCATACTTGCAAAAGGCAAGGAAATATAAAGCTTTTAAATGGAAGGCAATGCTAAAGTAAGGCATGTCTGATTGCATAATTCATGGAAACTCAAAGGTATTTATTATTGGGTTAGAGGATGTCACGTCCTTGGTGACCTTCTGAAGAAGACATCATTTAAGTGTCCTATGAGCAGACCTAACAGTTAAGGGAATGTGAGATGGAAACATGGTGGAGCAATCGCTCCTCCAGCCTCTCTTCTGTGAATTTTTGCTGGGCTGGGGAAGAAGGACATGGTGGTATTGACTGAGTTCAGTGTGTTCACATAATGTTTTCATAGATGAAAAAACCTGAACATAATACCCATTTATGATAGCAGGTCTCCCCCAGAGACAGGATTTCAATTGTTTGAATACAGGAGATGAAAAGCAGAGCCCTTCTGTGGTCACCAGCCCATTCCGTTCCACCAGGGAAGGCATAGCAAGCACCGACTGACTTTCCGTAGGGTTCACACTACATTTTTAAAGGCGGTCTAAGAAGCTTAATTCAATCATTTCTGGCTTTCCTTCCAAAACCTGGATGGCTGCTCTTCTAATTCTGGCTTGGCATGTTGAAGAAAAATCATATTGTAGAAGTAAAGATGTTGCATTCACCATCAGCATGCACCCAAGGACAAAAGGTGCTCTGGGTGCTTTGAAAGGATGCAGAATCTGAAAGGGCAGAGTAGCAGCTCCATTTCAGCAAAAATAAATATCCTATTACAGACGTTGTTTTTGCAGCTGACTGAGGCTTTGCTGTAGTGCAAATGAAAGAAAATTTCTGATGGGGCAAAGAGCTGTGTCTACATCACTCCTTTATGATGCCATCTTCTCCCTTCAAGCTAGGAAGTCCCAGAGGAATTTTTACTTCCAACAAATGCCTAGTACATTTTGCTGTACTCGGCATGTGTGACATGATTTTGAGGCTATTTAAAATAAAGATAGCTCTCTCTCAGTACCATTTATTCTCTCCTCCCTAACTTTCCACTCTATATTGCCTTTTTATTTCAAAATTATGGAAAAATAAGTGAAACCACAGCATGTCTTTTAATTTTTAACCTGATTCTAGTAAGCCCTGGCAACCTAGAAGCTTACATCTGCGTGAGACATTCCAAATCTTCTGGCTTTAAAATAGCAACACATCTTTTAGCAGTTTAGCTATTCTGAGGTAGATTTTTCATGCACATTAATGCTTGTTGAACTAAAGTGCATTTCACTTTAGCATCTTTTTTCTTCTTCTGAGGAATAGAAAGCATGAGGGATATGTGTGTTTTACACCTTAAGAAATAAATTTGAATGTTCAAGGTAGGAAATAAGTTATTTATTTTCTATATGCCTTGATTTTTGGTTAGGACCAACCCTGCTTTGGAAAGTAGGGTATTTAAATCATAGAGCTGTTCAACTGGAGCTTGAGTTAAGTATATCTCTTTTTTAAATTGTGCATGTGTGTACGTGTGTGTGTGTGTGTGTGTGTGTCTAAGTTAGGGAATAACCCATGGGAGTTACCTCTCTCCCTCCACCAAGTAGTTCTAGAGATCGAGAACCCAGGTCATGAGGTTTGGTGACAGATGCCACCAGCTCCACCAGCTGAGCCTTTCCTTGGCCAAGGTAGTACTTGGCATCAGAAGTGTTTCAGACCTCACACAGTTGGTTCAATGCACAGACTAAAGGAGATTTGACAGTGCAAGGTTCTCTACATGCACTGGTTCTAATTGGGACTTGTCCCAGGAGATCACATATGGAACCACTTGTAGAATCATATTGCCGCTCCACTAGTTTCCCTTTTGCACTTCAGATCTGAAACGTTCCAATTACAGATGCTCAGTACACAGCAATGCTGGAGTCTCTGTTGTTTTTGGATTCCCCCAGTGACCCCCTAAACTGAGCATTTGAGTATACATAATTTATTTGGAAGGTGATTCTTTAAGACATTGAGAGAATAGAGAACTGAGCCAAAGAGATAAGAGAGCTATAAAGTTTTTCTTATGAAGACACCACTCTCTTGCTGGTTGGTCTTATTGGAAACCTCAGGGAGAAGCCATGGAGGGATGTCCCAACGAAGACTGGTGGGACAGTTGGCAGTCAGTTCAGTCCCTCGTTGGGAGCTCTGGCCAGATGACAAACCTTTTCAGTGTTCTCTATACATTTAATGCTTTCTCAGTAAAAATCCTAGTGATTCTTGGAGATACCCTAGAGCCAGTTTTGAAGTGAATAGAGAAAAGATCAGTAACAGCTAAAAGAATACTGAAGAGGGTTGAGTCTGAGGACTATCTAATTTCAATACTTAATATAATGCTACAATAACCAAGAAAAATGTAGCATTGGAGGGGAAAACAGACACATAAATCAATGGAAAAAAGTAAAGAGTCCATAAATGGACTAACACACATATTACCAAGTTATCTGTCAACAAAACTCAGGCTAGTTAATGGGGAAGGGCTGCGTTTATCAAGAAAGGGTGTTAGGGCCTTTTTATAGACCTTACTCCTCTCACAAAAGCTAACAAAAGATAGATAATACGCATAAACATTTAAAGTGTGAAAGTGTAGAAACTACAGAAAGATGTAAGACAGCATTTATGTGGCCCTGGGTTGTTCAACTTTGGACTATACCAAAAGAATCTGTAAATAGAAGCCTGACACAACTCTATTCCATTGGTACTGGGCACTCTGATCGACGAAAGCCATTGCCAAGACAATGAATGGCAAAATGGAAGGAAACAATTACAATACACTCACTTGGAACAGGATTGGTTTGTATCTAAAGTTCCAGAAATCATTAAAATTTGTGGATGGGAAAAATCCAAATAAAGACTTAAAACTGTCTGACTCAATTAAAACAGCAGGTACTTTATGATCTTTGTTTTAAGATATTTCTAATTGTTTGAGAACTTCATGCATCATATACATGGTGGATTTGTTTTGATCACATTTATGCTTCTTCCCTCCCATTCAATCCCTTCCTTATTCCCTTCCACTATGTTTCGCTCCTAACTTCATGTTCATTTTTTAAAGCCCATTGAGTCCGCTGTATGTGCCACAACCCAAAGGAAAACTGATTCGCCATGCCAATCAGCCAATTGGCAGTAGCTCGTCAATGCCAGTACCCCCTGAGCAACAAGTAGAACTTCAAGAGCCCCTCCTGCATCAATGCTGCAATATGACCAACTTGGTCTTGTACAAATAGTCACAGCTGTGACTTCATATGTACAACTGCACTATGTCCAGAATATATACAGTCTTGAGAGAGACATCAAACTACTTCTGGCTCTTACAATCTTTCCTCTTCCATGATGATCTCTGAGTGTGGCAAACAGGAGTGTGATCTGAATGTCCCATTTAGGGCTAAGCTCTCCATAGTTCCTCAATGTTGGCCCTGTTGTGGTTCTCTGTACTAACTGGGTCTCGATTTTGAAGGTAATAACCAGAATAAACAAAGAGAAAGCAGGTTTTCAAAAGCCAAGTCCTTTATTCACACTTTGTCCCCAACTGTAATCATTAGCTCTCTGAGCTCTTTATGCTTTTAAACTTGAGCTAAAGGAATTACCCTATAAGAGGAAACTCTATAAATGAGTGAGTGGAAGGCAGATGAAGGGGTGAGATGCTGCTCCCAGACCAGACGGGTGTGCATGGAAGGCTGGAAGACTAGACCAAAGCTTCATAGCACCCTGAGGTGGTGAAAAATTCTCACATGTATGCTTGAACCAGTAGTTCCAAAGACTATACTGTTCTTAATGTTGAAGTACAGAGACTCTGCCTTCCTGAACTACCAGACATTTACATGGAGATGATGACTGAGAATCTAGATAGAGAACCAAATCTCTTTCCTGACTTTTCCTGAGCAGGAAAAAACTCTCATTCTTATTTTTGTTTGTCTCTTTGTCATTGTTATGTTTAATGTGTGTATGTATTTGTGTGAGTGCTCTTGTGTGTGCCCATGTATGTGAGTGTGGTATATCTGTGCTGATGAGAATACAGATGTGAATGTACATTGTATGTCTTTTGCCACTCTTTTCCTTATTTCTTTGAGGCAATGCCTCTTGTTGAGCCAGGAACTTGTGCTTTTCAGCTGTGCTAGCAGCGCACAAGCCCTAATAATCTCATTTCTAACTCTTTCAATGATGGAAAGGGCATACATAGACCCACTCCCAACTTGATATATGGTTGTTGGTACATGCACTCCATTCCTCATGACTATTTAGCATATACTCCTAACTATTGAGTCATCTCTTCAGCCCTCATTTGTGATTTTGGTCCTAAGGGAGACCATAAGCCTTAATGCTTATAAAGACATTATCTTCTTGACAGCCTGCTCCAGGTCAGAGATGGACTTAATTTTATTTGAAGAAAATAAGCATGACATGTCTTGTACAACTGAGTTCATGAAGTCACACTCTGAATGAACTGAATGTTTGTGTGCCCCCAAATTCAATATTGGAATCTAAACTCCTAATAGGTCGGTATTAGCAGATGAGTCCTATGAGAGACAATTAGTTTGTGGTGGTAGAGTTTTGTAAAATGAACCATACATTTGGAGACTGGGAGAGACAGTTCTCCATGAGTCAGGATGTAGGCCTTAGCTGCATATAGAGTGTGCCAGCCCCCTTACCCTCTTGAGCCTGCAGCAGAATTGTAGGCAACAGGGTTTCTTGTTTGGTTTTAGACTGAGTGACCTGGACAGACCCACTTGATAAATGCAAACAACATTTTTTAACACCTTGGAGATCTTTTGCTTATGTAGTCTGGTTTCTGATTTTGTTTGTATGGGGTTTCTGTGTGGACAAATATATATGTCTTATGTGTTTCTTCCCTTGGCTCCTTTTTAAAATTCTGTTTGTTTTGTCCTATTATGATTTTTTACTTGTATTTTATCTTATTTCTTTAAAATACCTGTTTGTACACTCTGAGAGAGAAAGGGTGTAGATTTAGATGGGTGGAAAAAGTGAGGAGGATCTAAAAGGAATTGGGGGAAGAGTAAACTGTAATCAGAATGTACTGTTTGAAAAAATCTATTTTCAATTAAAAAGAAAAAAAGAAAACAACTGTAAGGGTATATGTCAGAAGGACTTACTGGTGCCTAACTTTGAATAATGGAATTACACATTTATTTTATTTTTTCTTTGCATGTGCCTTCAAATTCCTATACACTGAACATGTTTTACTTACATAAAAACTGGGAACAGAAAGACTGAGTCTCATAAGAAAAAGTTAACTAGGTTGTAGAGTAAGACAGACCCAGCTCTGAATTACCAGCTCTTTCTTTCCAACTGTGTGGATTTAAGAAGACCATTTGTACTTCTGGGTCTCAAAACTTTGGTAGTGAGTAATAATAATATTCACTTAGTAGTACTATCAGAGATTGAAGTTAATATATGCACAGAGTAGAAAATAACTTTGTAAGCTGGGTGGCATTGCTGTGCACCCTTAATCCTAGCACTCAGGAGGCAGAGACAGGCAGGTCTCTGAGTTTGAGGCCAGCCTGGACAGAGCAAGTTCCAGGACAGCCAGTGCTAGGTCTACACTTGGAAAACCTGTCTTAAAGACAAACAAATACAAATAAATAAAATTAGATAAATAAATAAAATACTGTTTTACACAGATGTATATAAATACTTAAGGTTATTATATACATTTGCATATGTGTGGGGTAGGGGTTGAACTCAGAGGCCTATGTAGGACTTAAACAAGCTCTGTATTACAGAGCTACACGCCAATCTCCTGATTCCTAGGCACTATGAACTTATCAATTTTATGATCTATAAGTAATATTTCTATGAAGATGTGAGAAAGCACACAAATGTGTTATTGTATATCTTAGCACTAGAGCATGCCTAGAATGTACAGGTCTTAAGTTTGATCCCCAGCAATGGAAAAAGAAAAAGCAAGCAAGCAAGCTGACAAGCAAAAGTCCCAGATACATATGGATGACTATGGTATTTTTATATGAATATTTAAATCAACTGTGGTTTGTTACCTAGATACACAGAAAACTGTAATCAAGTAAAGACGTGACCAGAATTTATCTTTAAAAACAAAAATAATTGCTTCTTTAGTATTGTTCTAATTTTTGCCAACCCCAAAACCACAAAAGTTCTGTCCTAGAACACTTTTTTTCTCCAAAAATTTGTTCATAGGGATCCCTAGTGCAGTGTACCAATTAGAGGGGCTAGCTACTTTCATGGGTGAACAGTTCAGAGATTCTTTAATCCCTGTAGGCTTTTTATCCTTCTTGGAAAGTTAAGAGGACAATGCTTGGTAACTGGTAATGTGAGTCCTGCAAAATCCATAAATGGAAGAAGTCTCAACTCCCAGGACCTGAATATGTGACTTTATTTGCATATTGGATGTGTAAAGAGATAGTCTTTGTCTTAGTGTCTTAGTCAAGATTTGTATTCCTGCACAAAACATCGTGACCAAGAAACAAGTTGTGGAGGAAAGTGTTTATTCAGCTTATACTTCCACGTGGCTGTTCATCACCAAAGGAAGTCAGGACAGGAATTCACACAGGGCAGGAACTTGGTGCAGGAGCTGATGCAGAGGCTATGGAAGGGTACTGCTTACTGGATTGCTTCCCCTGGCTTGCTCAGCTTACTTTCTTACAGAACCCAGGACTACCAGCCCAAGGATGCCACCACCCACAATAGGGCCCTCCCCTTTCCATTACTAATTAAGTAAATGTTTTGCAGCCAGATCTTATAGAAACATTATCTCAATTGATGTTCCTTCCTTTTAGGTTGCTCTAGTTTATGTTAAGTTGGCATAAAAGTAGCCAGCATAGTAATATTAAAATAAGTTTGCTAAGGGAGCCCTGATACAATATGACTGGTAGCCTTATATGTAGAAGGTATTAGGACACAGATCCACTTAGGTAGAAGACTGCCACTTACAAGTGACGGAAAGGGGCCTCAAAGGAAGACAACTTTGTCAACTGTCTGACATACCCTTCACAATCGTTACATGTGAACATATTGAAAGGAACCTGCTGGCACTGTAGAAAACATAGGATTTCTCTCATAGTCATCTAAAAAAAATCATTAAACTACAGGGCATGACTACTTACAGAAGTTAAAGTTGTAACTTTTTCTCTTCCTCTTCCCCCTCTTCCTCCTCCTCTTCCTTCCTTCCTTCTTAAATACAGTCTGGGCAGAGCCTGACTATGTAGTCCAGACTGATATGGAACTCACAGTCCTCCTGCCCCAGTATCTCCAGTGCTCGAATTATAGGCATGTGCACCATTCTCAGGTGTGAGGCAACTTCTATTTCAAGGTATGTAGCAAGGATATTTAATTATTCAGTTTAATATGAAATGAAGCATGAAGAATGAT
Source organism: Mastomys coucha (assembly GCF_008632895.1). Lineage (NCBI taxonomy): Eukaryota > Metazoa > Chordata > Mammalia > Rodentia > Muridae > Mastomys > Mastomys coucha. The sequence goes on from NW_022196897.1 coordinate 122,294,048, forward strand.
ACCAGATTACAAGTTTTTGTTTGATCTTTCTGTGACCATCTAAAGCCGAGATTAATAGTGGACGGAAGAAAGACTTGAAGAAACTGAAAAAGATGCAATTAATATTCATGATAACAAAGAGAAAAGATAGGGTGAGCAGGGAGATAAGCTCGTCCAATTGCAAACATTGAGAGAATTGGAAGCAAGAAGAGATCCTGTAACCATTATTAGGAGTAGGATATTGGGAGATCAGGACAAGCGGAATTATAGAAAGGATGCTAGGTAGAAGAGAATGTGGTATCTGCTCATACTTCCATGAAATCCTGTTGTGTGATCTTTATAGCAGCCTCCAAGACATTTTTGCTGACATTCTGAAACACTGAAAAGGTTGTAAAATTTTAAAAAGGACCATACAACAGTTCAGTCCACTTAGTAATTTTCTCTCAACATTTTCCACAATGTGGAATACACAGTAATAAGCCGTGAGGACAGTGACTAAGCAAAGGGTCTTTTAAATCGAGCTCTCCATTCCATTTAATTTCCCTGGCTTTAAAGTGTCTGCTGCGCAGCCCATCTGTTGTTCTATTTTGATTGTTTTTGGCAAACAGATGCAGGAGGAGAACACTGTCGCCTTTTCTATTTTATGTAACCCTAGAGATACAATCAGAATGTTAGTCAGACTTCGTTTCTTTTGTAGGAAAAAAATGCAAAGCACTTTAAAAAACCAAAAAAAGTATTGGCTATTTTCAATGGAAAAGTAGGCATTGTCTGACACAACCTTCCAGGATATGTGAGTTCATGGACTCACAACCGTTCCCTCTATTTGAACTCTTAACAGTTCTGCAAGCTGTAAACAATTGGAAATATGAAAGTGATTCAAAATTATGCAACCGTCACTATTAAAGCTAAAACAGTTTTAACTCTTGAAGTGAAACTTTGCTTCTTCAACAATTGCTAGTCTTTCCCACTTTCAATCTTTCCCTTGTCAACCTCTGATTCACTTTCTGACCCTATGGTCTACCTACTATGGGCTACTTACATAACGGGACCATGGAACACCCAACCTTCTGTAGCTCGCTCCTTTGATAGAGAAAATAATATTTTCAAAGTTCATCCACAGTAGAGTGAGAATAGCTACACATCCCCATTCAAGGTTGGATGGTGCCCTATCTTGGGGATGTGCCACATTTTGTTGGCCTGTTTATCAGTTGGTGAACAATCTGGTGGCTTCTATGTTTTGAGCATTATAAGTAATTTTTGCTGTGTTAAAAAAAAAGAAATGGGAAAGATTTTTTTGTCTATGAATATGTAAATACACCTGAAGATTCAATAGATTCTTTTTGTCTCTATAGCTTCATCTCAGGAATCTTACCTGTGTGTGTGTGTGTCTTCTTTTTAGATTAATTAATGAGCTAAATAAAATCCTTTACATGTATCTACTTTTATATTTGTGAAAGCACCAGTTTATCTTTTCCTTAATAATGAATAAAAATAAAAATAGGAACAATAACAAAGTTTATCTTTTCCTTAATATTTTTTAAAGTGTCTCTAAGATTGTATGAGTCTAGCTGAATACCAGTCCTACTGGAGTCTCTACTGAGCATGAAAAAGGTAAATTACTCTTAGAATGAGGACAAGCAGGGGATGGTTGGGGAATGGTGGGTCTGTATTGACCTCATCACACTTCTGACAAAAGTCTCAGTTGTGAGCATCTCCAACAAAACCAAAGCAACCTAGCATGGCGTTTTTTAACTCTGACAACCAGTTTGACTTCCAAGGATCACACAGAAGATGAAAACACCGTGAGTAATATTTTTTAGCTTGGTACCACAGCAGCAACTGGTCTAAAGTGAAAGCAAATACAACTCAGTTTGCTGCTGCCTGCTGTTTGCCATGAATTCAACAGTTGTTCAAAGGGTCAGCCTCAGCTGGTTGTAGCAGAACATACCTGTGATCTCACCAGTCATAGGTGGAGGCAAGAAGACCTCAAGCTCAAGGTCAGTCTAGGCTACACAGTTAGACCATGATTCCAAAGAAGAACAACCAAAAAGTACATGCAAATACACATTCATGCTCACAAATCTTAAGTGAACATTTTTCCTCTCCTGTTCATACAATTCAAATACAAGAACATGGAATCCAAATTAGTAAGTATCTGTTACTTTTGTTTTATGTGTATGTGTGTTTGTGTGTGTGTGTGTGTTGCTTATGTGTGCATTCATACATTTTTCAAGTATATTGGGCAGGGTCTCTCAAAAAAGCCTAGAGGTAGCCTTTGTTAGCCAGTGTTTCTGGCAATCTCCTGTCTCTACGTGTGGAGGCTGAAATTACAAAAACACCCACACACCAAGCCAGTGTCCACAGAGTTCTCTGGTGATCTGAACTGTCCTCATGCTTGTATAACAAGCATTCTAACAACTGAGATATCTCCTCAGCATCAAGGCAGGTATCTTAATAGATAATACTTAAAGCATAATTTTCAAAATGTTTTAAATCAGTACGTTTCAAATAAATGTGAAAGGAATGGTATCTTGGTTAGGGTTTTACTGCTGTGAAGAGACACCATGACCAAGACAACTTTTATAAAGGAGGTTCAGGCAGGAACATGGCAGGGTCCAGGCAAACATGGAGTTGAAGAAGCTGAGAGTTCCATCTCTTGTTCCAAAGGGAGCTAGGAGAAGACTGGCCCCACGTGGTTAGGAGGAGAGTTTCATTGCCCACGCCCACAATGACAAACTTTCTTCAACAAGGCCTCACCTACTCCAACAAGGCCACAGCTTCAAAAAGTGTCACTCCCATGGCAAAGCATATTTAAATTACAAGTGGAAAACAAAATTTTATTAAGGTCATTAACAAATAAATGTTCTTTTGGAGCCAATAAAGTTGATTACATAGTCAAGTCAAGATTAGAAAGTAACATCTGTCTATAAAGTTAGGGATCTGAGGACCCTAGGACCTATTGGGAATCTAGGTTTGATATACACCCTTATAATTTCAGCACTGGGAGACTAAGACAAGAGAATCATGAATTTGAGGCCAGTTTGGGCCACATAGCATGTTCAAGGAAGCCTTAGCTACTTAGGAAGACTCTATCTTAAAGAAAAAGAAAGAAGAGGAGGAGGAGCGGGGATAGAAGGAGAAAGAAGAGGAAAAATAGGAGTACCAGAGGGAAGAAGAGGAGTTAGGAGAGAAAAAATAGGGAACCTCTATGGATTGTGGGTCATTTTTTAAAACATCATAATATTTATTCTTTGAAAAGTTTATATATGTATACACTGTACTTGGATCAAGTTCACCTTCAACTGATTCCCTCCAACTCCTCCCAGATGCCCCCCCATGACCTCCATGTCCCTTCCAATTTTATGAACCCTTCTTAATGAATTATTGAGGGCAGCTAGTGCTGGCAATATGGATACAGATGTAGGGCCATCTACTGGAGCACGGTCAACCTACTATCGGCCACAACCTTAAGAAAACTAACTGACTCTCAGACCAGGCCTGACAGAGCCTTTAATCTCAGCACTTAGGAAGCAGGGGCAGAGAGATCTTTGTGTATCTTAGGCTGACCTCATCTACAGAGCAAGTTCTAGGACAGCTAGGGCTGTTACATAGAGAAACCCTGCTCAAAATCCCTCCCCCCCCACACACACAAAACCTGCCTCTCCCTCCCTAGTAGTCATCAATTGTCAATAGCTCCACTCATGTGCCCCTCCCCATTCCATGCTCTCTGGCTTGAGTTGATATGAAATTAATTTATTAAGTGGTGTGTTTCCACAAGGTATTTTCATGAAGCCTAAATTTGGCTAACCCATCTACCACTCCCTTCTTTATCTAACCCCTTCACCTCATCCCTGATTAATCCTTTAGGCCCAGGTATTTCCCTCTCTTTTTTCATATCACATGTATTTTATATCCCTCTCATTATATATTTTAATTGGGTCATAGGAAAGTAAGTTTTCATATGGCCTATGAAAATATACGGTTTTTTTTTATGGATTACTACTTTCTCCCCCAATATCCTTGGCATGCTTTTACTACTCTCTGCTTAAGCCCCTCGAGCCTCAGTAGTCCACCTCTCTACTTTCATTTTACCTATAAACTTAGTAACCCTGACCCTCACCATGTTACCCAGTATCTCTGATCCTTACCATGCAAAAGCACTTTTCTAGTCTCCTGGATTCCATTTGTGGTCCAAGTTAAAGACAAAAAGCAAGAAATTTGAAGGTGAGATGTCTACATGAGAGGGAATGTGTAGAATTCATCTTTCTGGGCTTGAGTTATCCCATTCTGTATGCTTGTTTCCAGTTTCCTTCATTTACCTATAAATTCCCTGAATTCATTTTTCAGTACAGCTGAGGAATTTTTCATGTGTATGTGTACCGCACTTTTGCTATCCTTCATCTGTAGAAGGACATCTAAGTTGGTTCCATTTCCTCTCTATCGTAAATAGAGCATCTCTGAACATGGATGTGCAGGAATTCTGTAGTAGGATATTAACCCTGTTGGGTGTATGCTCAGGAATGTTGTAGCTTCATCACATGACAGTTATATTTTTATTTATTTTTTGAGAAACTTCCAGTGTGATTTCAAAAGTAGCTGTATCAGGCTATATTCCCAACAACAGTCTATAAGCATTTGCCATTCACCTTCAGCTTTCATTGTCATTTGTCTTCCTGATTATGGCAATCTGACTGTGGTGAGCTAGACCTTTAAAGTAGGTTCCATCTCCATTTCCCTGATGCCTAGATAGACTGAGCATTTTCCAACTGCTTCCTAGCCTTTTCCTCTCTCTTTTTTATTTATTTATTTTATGTATATGAGTACACTGTAGCTGTCTTCAGACACACCAGAAGAGGACATTGGATCCCATTACAAATGGTTGTGAGCCACCGTATGGTTGCTGGGAATTGAACGTTTGGAAGAGCGCAGTCAGTGCTCTTAACCGCTGAGCCATCTCTCCAGCCCTAAAATTTAAACTTTTATAGGAAGGCTCTCACTATGTAGTCCTGACTGGCTTGGAACTTCCTATGTAGAGCAGACCTACAGGCCTCTGCTTTCTAAGTGTTCCTGTGCCACCACACCTGACCCAATGCAAAAATTGATTAATTAATTAAACAATAAATATGGGAAGAGCTTCCTTGATCCCTGCCCCCAAAACTCTAATCCCTTTATGTTTTTCATAATGCTTGGGGCTGCTCACTGATGGCTGTTTGTTTATAACAGGGACGTGACTCCAATCTTTCCCAAGAGTTCAATACTAATCTGAATGCCATAAAATGCTGGGTGCTTTCCTCCTATGATTTTCATAAAATATATATATCACCTCCTGCTAGCTTTCGGGAGCGAGTGCTGTCTGGAGAACACAATTACTCCCTAATTGCTGCTGTTTGGATAAGGTCTCTACCACGAGAGCTGTGTTCAACAGTTGGTTCCGATACAGGAGCAAAACCAAACCTAAGCATACCTTGACTAAAGCACCAAAGAAGTTTAAATAAATGTCTCAGTAAACCAGAGTATTATTAGAATACAAACTATACATGGGTATTTCCCTTGAAGAGTGTGTATTTTGCAGGAGAGACTCCATATTTGTTGGCTGCTTTTATCACTGAAACTGTTGTATTGTTCTGTGCTGGGGCTCAGAAGCCACATCTGGCACTCTCTCATCTTCATATAAGGACATTTGTCTTTGGATTTAGGATTCATATGATTAATCTAGGGTGATTTAATCTTGAGATTAACCACTCATCTACATCTGTTTAAAAAAAAAAACTGTTTGCAAATAGGATTGTATTCACAGTACCCTGAGCTGAAACTTGGAACATATATATTTGGTGGCTACAAATTTCATTCTCCAAAACCACTTCTCAGCAATTTTCAAAGTCTAGTCACTGAAGACACGTGTGCCAGGCTCCAAACAACGAGGAAGCAAATGGTATTCTATGGCTGGACACTGGCTTTCCATAACCGATGATAACATTTTTATCCTAAATTCTTCAGTCATAAATTATAAGAGATACATCAAACTCACAAGAGAAGCTATCTTACGACTATGAAACTTCTCCGTGCTAATTTTTTGATAAATTCTAATAAACGATGTCACTAATGTTAATTTTCAATTGCTCCACCATTCAATAGATCTCAAATTCTTAGTTCAAGGTCATTGTTTTTTAAAAGTTTCATGATATGAAACTATTTTAATTAATTTCAATGTATTTTGCCTCACTACAAATCAGAATTGTGCAGGAGCCTTAAGTTTAGTGAGAAGCAATATGTTCCAGTGATACCAACATCTCTCTGCCTAATGCGAACAGTATTTTGTTTTATCCTTGTTTCCCTGTAGAGCATAGCCTGAGAAAATGCAGGCAATTTATTTGAAAAATAACCTCATAGAGCAAAGGAGTGTAGCAGGGAAAGAGGGAAAATGAAACAGGAATGTGCGGCTGACTGAGCCAGTGAGATCAAAAATCAGCATCTCATTAAATATACCTCGGGAGCAAAAGGAGGAAGCACTTACTCACACACTGGCTTCCATCTCTCAATGCACAATCAAGAGTCCACTGCAGACATCTGCAATTTGAATGCATAGATGCCAAGCATTTCTCAAGGGTGTTTCTACAAATTGGAGGTGGTTGGTCTAAGTGAGACAGATCTCCTCAGAATTGGTCAAGGTATATCCTGAACTTGTCACTGTTGTGACAGAAAGATGGGGTAGACAAAAATGATTGAGAGATGAGCACAAGAACTATTCAATATACTTTCATTTCCCTACTGAGTCTCCGAGATTTCTCCCTGCTAAGGTGGTTACCTTTTGCTAGAAAAAAAAGAAAAAGAAAAGAAAAGAAAAGACTTTTTCCCACTTGAGAACACTGTGACTGCATGAATCAGATAGCAGGACTCTGACCTCAAGAAAGCCTTTTACCGCAGGGAAGTCCTAACCTATATAAAAGTATAATAGTAACCAGACTTATCACTCATGAATTAATGCAAGGATGAAATGAGAAAATATAAAACTGTCAGGCTAGGTGTCTTAGTTAAGGTTTCTATGCTTTGATGTAAACACCATGGCCAATTTTGCAAGTTGACGAGGAAAGGGTTTATTTGGCTTATGCTGTCACATTGTAGTCCATCATTGAAGGAAACCAGGATAGGAAATCAAACAGGGAAGGAACCCGGAAGCAGGAGCTGATACAAAAGCCAGGAAAGGTTTATTTTAGATGTATTAGTAACAGCACAATTTAGTGAAAAGTTTTCTGGTGAGTGTTAGTTCAACCCCCTGTGTATGACAAAGCAAACATAAATCTCTTTGAGGAACAAGGTAAGCTCAATAAAGATAAGACATGACCACATTGAAATTCTTTGTAAAGTATATGCTATTCCTTTGTTAATCCTCCTTGTGGAGACTGAGACCACTAACACAATTTAAAGCCAAAAGTGAAGCAAGGTTTGATTAAATTCTGGTCAGAATTTAATTTTTTTTTTTTTTTTTTTTTTTTTTTTTTTTTTTTTTTAAGCCAAGTCCATCTCTGGGTTCCCAGAAAATGGCCCCAACTCACATTTTGCATGGGCTTAAAAACGGCAAAACCCACAATTCAACTCATTTCCCATCAGGTCCAATCAGGGGCAGGCATTCATCCTGACATATTTGCTGTTCATGTATCTCATGCCAACATGTGATCAAGCACAGTCAGTGCAAATGGGTCAACCAAACACAGGGCTTAACTGCAAACAGAACCATTAACCAGCAAGGTATATTCTTTCTGTTTTGGTCTCCCATTAACTTGCAAGGCTTATTGTTCTTGATCCTCTTTTGATCTCACACCTTCCACAAGGACAGGGTCTACAGATAGACTGGTAAAAACAAGCTGATGATAAGAGTCTGGGGAAGGGTCTGATGTGGTCTCCAGCCACACAAATATAGGCTAAAAGGCCCTACTCCCCTCCCAGCGTTCTAAGCAGGGAACAGGCATCCTATTCCTTCCTTTGAAGGAACCACCCTGCTGTGCTCACATTCTGTGTTACCCTTGTGATTAACAAAGACCTCCATGCCTCCTAATATAATTGCCAAGCATTTTTAATGATTTTTAAAGGACTAATTTACTACAAACAACAATTTCCACCATTGAGAACATTCCAGAGGCTTCTGAAACTCAGTGCCAAGGACTAGTGACAAAAACCACATACATTTTTAAAAATTATTCAGCACTGTAATACATACAGGTACTCACCGACAGCCATAATCATTGTTGTTAACTAGAAGAAGCTCTTCCACATATTTCTCTTCCTCTACTCCCACCCCCTTAACATTCATCTGCTAGCTTTTTAATTAAAAAGTTTAATGTGGGATTAAGCATCATCTTACACTCACATGATCCTGGCACTGGGGATGCGGAAGCAGGAGGACTGGGAGTTTGAGGTCTGCTAGGAAAACACAATAAGATCCCAGTTCGAAATTTTTTTCTTTAAACAAAAAAAGAAAACTGTAAAAACTTTTAGTATCATAGTAATAGTTGAAAGTAAAGAAGCAACAATTCAGTTTAATTTTCCTTGACAAAATGCACAAAGTGTTGCTGTTTTACTATGTTTAAAATACAAAATAGAAGCAGTCATATTTTAGAGTGTCCTAAACTGAATCATTGGAGTAAATATGGTGAAATTATTTTCATAGTCTATCAATATTTCTTGCTCTCAAGGTATTGCATTCAAATTCTAGGCAGAGACATGACATTAATGTGACACTCACCAGAAGGAAAAATTAATAAGTGGGCAAAAGAGCAAGCCAAAGTAATATTGAGAAAGTTCCCGAGTAAGCTAATAAATGAATTTAATAAATAACAAATGCCAGTGAAAAAAGATTCCCAGGTTTGGAGATTACAGAAGTATTTATAGGCAAGTATTAGTATCACTGTTAGTAAGATTTGTACCTTTCTTGGGAGGATAAGACATTGACACCAATTGACAGCCAGGAACCAAGTCTTGGAGGTGAGAGTTCAAGTGTGGTCTAAAAACATTCATCTTCGCTGCAGGATTGACTGACAGCACACACAGCAGCAGCACAATCACATTTATAGAATAGATTGTGGGAGACTGCGTTCTCCTCAGGACAAACTAAGCTGTGAAGATCTGCTGAAGAGAGTGTTGTGTTATAGGAAGGAAAGATCCCAAAGTCAGCAATGCAAAGGGGGTATGTGAGGTTAGTAAACTAAAGAGAATGAATTTGGACCATCAAAACCTTTTGTAGAAATAAGTAAAATAAAGGGGGAGTGAAAAATTATGCACATTGTTGTAATCAAAAAAAGCAAATATGGCTTCAATGCAAACCAAATGGGCTCTGAGTGAGAGGAAGGCTGACTCCATACATCCTCACTCGGGGTTTCTTGGTAAGAATATGCCTTCTATTCTGCTAATAAGTGAAAATCAGAATTGGTGCCTTCAAGCAGCTCCACCATGATATTGCAAATGAGGAAGAAAGCACTAGTATATTCTTAATAAAAATGGTTAAGACAAACTTCCCCCTTGACAATTTCTGGGTTTAAGTGGTATTTCTTCCTCTGACTTTGGTTGAGTGTCTTTAGTAAATTGGCTGGTGGCTTGCCATGTGGGCAAGCGCCATCTAGCTCCTTTAGACATCAATACATTACAGAGGCCTCAGGCGAGGGAAGAACAGGCTTCTCTGGGAAACCTCAGGGACCTAGAAAGCTGGCCCAGGATCTCAATACTGAGAGCAGCTTGCATTTCTCACCCTTACTCAAGAAGCCTGGGTCTGACTGGGTGGAGTATGAGAACAGCACAAAGCCAAAATTCACTTTGCACATCTCATTTGACCTTTACACCACAAGAGATTTTTTTGCTCTACATTTGAGAAAAGAGAGCAAAAGAGACCTTTTTGTTAAGTTGGTATTGAGACATGGTTGGTCTCTTGGTTGTCTTTAAACTTGCAATCCTCCTGCCTCCTTTCCAAGCAGTGATTACAACCTTGTACCACTACATAAGGATTAAGATTAAATACTGCTAACTCTTCTAAGTGCTTTGTGCAGGAGAAGCAATGCTGGGAGCTCTTTCTGAACTAATATTTTCCTTTCTAGTCCATTAATTGTTTGTGTGATACACTTGCTGAGTCTACTTTCTATATTTAATACGCTTAGTGTTTGAACAAAAAGAACAATCTTTTTTTTCCTAGAAATATAATGATATTTTTCATGCCCTTAAGTAATATTTCATTTTGTTTTGTTTGATCAATAATTCATTTCTTATTTTTAATTAAATAAAGCATAACTCCTCTGGGACAATGGGAAATCTACATCAATGATAACAGATTTTTATTGCGAGAGATCCCTTAGAGGGATACAAAGTTATGAAATTGCTGTGTGAAAGATCATGTTTCAGAACATTCTGGAAAACTGGTCAAAAGGTTTCCATAATTTATATAACTACCAATAAAGAAAGAGAAAGTGTAAGATCCAAATTGTGTTTTAGTTTTAGATACTGTGCCTAAGAGGTCAAAGAAATAAAAATGCTTCTGACCTGTGAGGCCCTTGCCTAAGGAAAGATGCTTCCTGAAATGCCGGAGGCTGTTGCTTATGAGAGATAATAAGCCACATGTTTTCACTCTCGTAAACAAGGTTGGTTGACACATCTACACTGGACATGCCTTATTATATATGGGCAGGAAGTGTGCTTGCTACTGATTGAATGTAAGTGGGAAGTACATATGCAGGAAATACGGAAGGATGTATACTTGCTCCTGATTGGACATGAAGAGATCTGTGAATTGTGGATTTGGCCTTTTTAAGGCCCTGCAAACCATGACTTGGGGTCATTTTCTGGAAGCACAGAGATGGACCTGGCTAGAGAGCCCATCAATCTGGTCCAGTATTTAATTAGTGTGTGCTTCAAGTTAGGCTTTAAATTGTGGATGTGGTCTTATTTTCAACCAGTGGGATTAAGAGAAACATGAGCTACACCTAGGTTTCCTGACTGTGTTGCAGAAAAAGAATGTCAGGACAAACCAGCATGAAGCAGACTTAGAATTCATCATGAAGTGGTTTTAACATAGATTTAAACTTGACGGTCTCTAGAGAGGCACCTAGGGAAAAGATTGTATACAATCCGAGAATAAATGTGGGCTTTTCAAGAGACTTACATTTAAGAGTCTTAATGATAGGTGAAGGTAGGATTTTTTTAGTCTTTGAAATCACATTGTTTCTATGGTTTCTAAGGAATTCCACCTCCCCAACACACACTTGGGCCTTAAGTGTGGTTTGCTGCAATGTTAACATCTTTATTTGCAGTGTCTATCTCTGCTTAGGCAACCTTCACAGCAAATTTTGTTAATTGTCTTGAAATTCTCCTCTCTTAGAATGAGACTTCAACAAGATACTGGGGTGAACAGCTCTTTTCACTTTTTATGTCTACTATTTCTACTCTGCCTCACTATATATAACCTTTTATATGAAGAAATAGACTCCCTGGACAGCATTCAAGAAAATCATTGGCCCAACAAATTGTGAGCGAAGAGCTGGAAAACAGATTTGTAAGCATAGATAAAGAGATGCACTCTGGATAACCCTGATGCCAACAGGTACTGTTAACCCCATGAGAATAAGATAAGGATGGCAATTTTTAAGCCAAATTTGAAGCAAAATTTATTAGATACTGGCAAACAATGGTAAGGGTGATGGCCGTACCCAGGATTCCCAGGGAATGCTTGTGAATTACATCAGTCTGGTGCTTATAAGGGCAGATCCCACAAAGCTTTGTATCTCCAACCTTCATCCAATCAGAGGCAAACATCCTGACATAGTTCCTGTCTTTGAATCTCCCACCTACATATGATCAAGCACATGTACTTGGGCCAACAAACCTTATTTATAGAAGTGAAAATATATGACTTGTTATCTTTCATGAACATCCCCACCCCCACCCCCACCCCCACCCCCAGCATTCCAGGAAGTTATCTGTCCTTCGGCAAATGGGACTTACAGGTTAAAGGCATTTTTGTTTTATAGATATCCTAAGAACAACAATTTAAACTTATAACATAACTTTATTCCTCACAGTACATCATCTCAAAAGAGCTATATCATCCTGGGCATTCCATTATAACAGTGTAATGACTAAAGGACCTACACGATTTGTCTTTCTGGGACTGGGCTGTACACTCATTCTATCTTTCAGCTTCATCTATTTTCCTGCAAATACATTTTTATTTTTCTTTACAGTTGAATGGAGCTCCATTACATATGTGTACTGCATTTTCATCATCTAGTCATCATGTGAAGGACTCAGCCTCCAGAATGTTGGAATCATGAGAGTATACTGCTGTATTAGCTACTTTTTTTGTTATCGTGATAAACACCATGGATAAAATCAAACTGTAAAAGAGTCTATTTTGTATTATGGCTTCACAGAGAATTGGGAGGCATGAGAATAGGCAGCAGGCAGCCAAAGCACAAAATGAAGACTAAGACACACTCCTGGATGTCTGTCTGTCTGTCTGTCTCTCTCTCTCTCTCTCTCTCTCTCTCTCTCTCTCTCTCTCTCTCTCTCTCTCTCTCTCTCTTAGTTCTTTGACTATACCATGTGTCTTCAATCTCCACAGAGGCCAGAAGAGGCATCAGGTTTTCCCAGGTTATGAGTGGCCCTTGAACCTGGGTTCTCTGTAAGAGCATTTAGTGCTCTTAACCATTGAGCTACCATCTCTACAAGGCTATAAAATCTCAAAGCTCACCCTAAGTGACATACTTCTCTAGCAATGCTGCACTATCTCCTCTAACAGCACCAACAATGGGGAAACAAGTTTTCAACTATTAGAGCCTACTGATGATATTTCTCATTCAAACCACTGCATTCCTCCTGGCTTCCAAGGGTTCATGGCTATATCATAATGCAAAATGTACTTCTGTAGGCATAAATTTCTTGCAACCTAATTTTAATAAGGATTAATAACCTGTCCTCTATCCCACCATCCAGCAGAGGTAGTAGAAGAGAAAAGTTATTAGGATATGGGGGAAGTGGACCTGTTCAGCAATAGTTTTTTTGGGGGCGCAATCTTGATCTTCTTTGGCAGCAGTTCAGTCCCAAACACCAAATATGATTTAGCAGCACAGACCAGTGCTCTAGGCAGGCAGACACCAGGCATGAACCCCCAGCTACAGTTCAGTTCTTTCAGCAAGCAGTCACCAGGCAGCTGTAATTCAATCCTGAAGAAACTGCCAAGTTGGCCCACTGGCCTAAGGCGAGGCAGCAGAAGTGGCAAGCTGCCACAGGAACCTCCTGAGCAGTTCTTGGGTGAGTTTCTCTCAATGACAGTATTACCACAAGTGGAGCTCAACAATGCTATGTAAGGTGAACCAATACATGTGTATCTTTAGCTAAGAATATCGAGGCAGAGCAAATCAAACCAAAGCTCAGTGCTTGTCTCCCACTGTCTGTGGGTCATATTTATAGTCCTGCATCAAGTGTCCTTTCATGTGTTTACTATATCCAAGCATCCTTTCACCTGTGTACCCTAGCAGAACACCATTTGACATAACAAACTTTCTAAAGAAACTGGAAGTTTCCACTTCACAATCAACCTTTAATAGTACCTATAGTATTTTTACAATCTTTCCTTTTAAGTGGGAAGACTTAAAAAAGAGAACAAAAAGAGGAATGTGAGCATAGTGAGAAAATATCAGATGGAAGAATCAAATCTTGTAGTCGTATGTCCAGTCTCTTGGACTACATTTTCACAGGGCTTAGATGACTCTACGTGCCTAAAACACACATCTTTCTCCTGGACTAGATCCATTCCCTGTATGCAGCATTCCTTGGTAGATATATCATGGCTCAGGAATCTCCCCCACAACCCTTTCGTTCTTTTATCTTTCATGTCACTAAAGCCAGTGCCATGTGGATGGCACTGCCAAGTTTGGCTGCCCTCCTTATACCACATTAGCAGCAGCATCTGTGTGTTGAAGCAATTGCCTTCCAGGAGCAAGTGAACCCTTGGGTTCTTTCACCTTACAAGTCGTAAGTTTAGCTGGGAGGAGTCTTGTCCTGGGGCACCTTATTTTTCTTATGAAGAGCAGCCTGTTTCTTTGCCAAAATATCACATAAGTGACCTCTAGCCCAGCAACTAGTATTCTTCCCTTTCAAGCCTCTTGTGCCAGACCTCCACCTTCCACATTACTCTCAACCCAACTGCTTAAGACACTCATAATCTTGATGTTTTTTTAGCATAGCCCCTTTTCAAATTCTCAGTCCTCAAAGCCTGATGTAATGAATATTCTTAGGCTTGAGACAGCCTCCCCTCCTGATTGTGGGCTCTGTCATGTAGCAGACAGCTTGAAGAGGACCCTGGTGGCCTACTGCTTTTCTCTAACTCTTTGATGAGCTATAAATATGACCCATACAGAGTAAACTATCACAATTCATTCCTTACACAGTGATGCATGTCCTCCAGCAGGGCTCCACCCAATAAAGGCTCCCCAATTCCTCCTTTCAAACAGTGTCACTCACCAATGACCAAGGATACCCCTGCTTATCAAGGACATTTCTTCTTTAAGCCACCACAGCCATCATTCCTGACTTTCTAGCAGGAGTTTGAAAATTTTTGAAATAGCTCTCACTATGTAGGCAAGACTGGCTGAAACTCCATGATGCCCATGCCTTTATATTTTACTAAATAAAATGTATTGTTTACAGTCCCAGCAAATTGAGAGGTTGAGCCTGGGGAATTATGTGTTCAGGCCATTCCAGAGAACACAGGAAGATCCTATCTCAACTCCCCCATCACCCCTGCAATTAATACAAAATAAATTACATTAACTTTGCAAAGCATAGAAATTTTTGATTAAATCATGTGTTTACCTTGTAGGTTGTTATCACAATAAGACCACATGCTTATGCAGCTCCTTTAAAGTAATGTAAAAGTGAAGTTATTTAAGTTTCATAGTGATGCTTCTATTTTGCCACTGGTTTAACTCAGACAATGAATAATTTAGAAAAGGGAATTAACAATGATCTCAATTCATCTGCATTGATTCAAAATAAAGAGATTGTTCTGTGTTCTTATTAACCTATATTTTAGTTAACTTGTTCACAGTTGTGACCAAATACTTAACAAACATCACTTGGAGGTTGAAGGGTTTATTTTGGTTTATAGAGCAACATGGGACACAGTTCCTCATGACAGAGATGGCATACGTGAGTATAAGGCAAGTGGACACATGTCACCCAGTCTGAAAGCAGAGTGGACAGGAAGTAGGGTCAGGCTATAAAAATGTCAAGGTCCACCCAGTGACCCATTTTCTCAAGCAAGGCTTCAGTTTCTAAAAATACCACAACATTCAAAACCAGCATCACTGACTAGGGACAAATGTTTGAACACATCCACTTAGAGCGAACATTTCACATTCAAACCATAAGTAAGCTACCAAGTACTGTGGAAATAATTCAGTTGTTTAGCCTACAGTTCTAGCCTCCAGTTACTAAAGTTCAACTTTATACTTATCTTGATGTCATATCATTTTTTTCTATGTCCAAAATCTATTATAATTATCTGCAGGAATATCTGATCTGCCAAGTTATGCTCCAAAGGCAAACTAGAAAATACATATACAAAAATAAAGCTTATGATTTTAGTGAAAACAGGTTAATGGTGGGCAGAGAGATAACTGAAAAATAAGTAGGTGATATCTCTGTAAATTTTGTGTGCAAAGAAAGTTCTATAACCATAAGTATTTATACATCGACACCTTTGTTTTTAAGAAGGCCAATAATAGCTTTATAGAGTTTTACAAAAGCAGTAATTAACTGAGTGTGGCATTTTCAGTCTCCACAGATGCCTTATTACAGATGTCCTGATTTTAAGCAAACCTAAATATAGGTTCTATTTTTTCATATAAAGTGTTGAGTCTATTTAATAAATTTTAATTAGAAACTATATTTAGTACATTTAACTGTCAGGATTTTAAAACCTCAGGCTTGGGCCCATTTAGTCAAGAGTCATGTCTCTTGTTACTTATTAATTCCCCATTACCTAGTCATTAATGTGGAATCCACAACATAGATGCAATGTAATGAGGAGCACACAGAAGAGTGTTTACCAATCTCTAGACTGCTCTTAGAGTCGCAAAAACAGAACAGAAACCAAAAGAAAAGAAAACTTTCCTTGCTATGTATAGAGCTCTATTTTGTATAAAGCATGTCTTTTAGGGTAGTATAGAGGTGTGGTTGATGCGACAAATAAAATGAAAGAAATACATTTTTCTTCCATAATACAATTATTCAGGGGATAAGCGGGTTTTTAGAAAAAGAGAATGATAGTGCTGAGTAAGATGCAAATGTCGAGAGTAAGCAAAGCCTTCCAACGCTTGTCAGATCAGTTCTGCACCCTCACTCCATCTTCAAAACATTTTAGAGGAGTTCTGTATTAAGAATCTCTTCCCTTTTCAAACACTGTCAGGTAATAGGGACAGTTGTTCGTGCTAAAGGTGATCTAAAGACAGACCAGGATTGGGGCTAAAATATGTCCCGGTATCCAAAGAGCTTTGAAAACATGGTAACTTAAATTTACTAAAGCAAAGGGAAGAGGAAAGTTAGATGGGAATAGAAATTTTGAAAGTTTTCAAAGAACAGCCATTCCATATTCTGTAACAAACCTCAGAAGTAATAAATAAGGGAAGCTTCATTTCTGCCAGGTTAACCCCTACCCACGGTCAGTAAGGACTAAGGCTGTAGTCTTTGCCAAAGGCAAAGATAAGGAAATGGACTTTATCCAGGCTGCTGAAATAGAACACTGCAGTGTCTTGGCAGGACCAGCCTGGACTTTCTTGGAGAGGCCCAGACGAGTGAAAGTGAAATGATAGAGAGTCAGGATTCTGCAATGGAGCAAGTCTCTATTAGCTGAAGGGGAAATGTCTCTGTATGTATAACTAAAGCCATAATCTCAGGTAATCAATAGTGAGACAAAGGACGGGAGTGTGGAAGTGATATTCCTGGAGTCTGCATTATACTTTTGAATTTGCCAGAGGAACACCAGGAAGAAAACTTTAAAACTGTTGGAATTCATGGACAGAGTAGACAGCCAGTCTTACTTAAGTCTTAAGGCCCAGAGAAGTTATTTCCTATTCATGGTTTCATGAACACAAAATGTCTATAGGCTTTCTTAACTATGATGGTTTCTGACAGCGCAGGGCTCAAGTAAAATTAACATTGGGAATTAACTTATTTACTTCTTAGTGTATCCACACTCGACTCCTTGATTTTTGAAGAGCAGAACCAATTTCCATTTGTCACATTCTACCTTGTCTAGTCCTTAATCCTTAACAGACAAAATGTCGATCACAACCATACAATCCAGATGCCCAATGTGGCTCACCATTTGTTAAAGCTGATATAGTTGTAGGAGTTTGAATGTGAAATATCCCCCACAGTCTCAAGTATGTAACCACTTGATCTTCAATGGTGGTAATGTTTGGGAATTTGGTAGTTGGTAGTTGCTATCAAAGTTACAGCTTTGATAGAGGAAGCACACCACAGGGGTAGTCTACAGAGTTCATAGAGTCATCCCACTTCCAATTCAACCTCTTTTCTTGACATGTGGTTATTGGTGTCAAGACTTGCTGTCATGACTCCACCATTACTAACTTTCCCTATAGAAGCCTAAGCTCAAATAAACTCTTGCATTTGTCATGGTGTTTTATCACAGCAACCCAAATGTAACTAATACAGAAATCGGTACTAAGAGATGTAAGTAATCACTTATGTTAAGGCACCATTACAGTACCTCTGACATTCCCAGGAATCAGAAGAGATAGGTTATAGCTAAGTCAGCCAAAGGTGCCAGTTTTAAATGACAAGATCTTGAAGGTCCCTCTACCTCCATCCTTACACAGATAAGTGGCTTTCAATAACTGGATTTAACAAGTTATATATTTGTCTATGTCTAAATACCCACTTTCTTTAGACCATCTCTGATTATAAAATACACTGTGAGCAAGTAAAGGGTTAGAGTCTGTGCTCTAGAAAAGGACAATGAGCAGCAGAATGGGTTTCTAAAAGTAGAAGACCTTCCAGGAACACTGGTGCCATCTTGAGGCGGGTAAGAATAGGGAAAATCTCAATGACCACAGACAACTATGGTTTCTATGGTTTGTTTTTTTAACTCCTTTTATGTCCCACCACCCACTCCCTGTTAAATCCATAGCTTCTTTTTCTTTCATTATTATTACATATGTTAATATATCCATAAAATTTTGTTACAATGAAATGTAAAACATTAATGTTTACATATACATACATACATACACACACACACACACACACACACACACACACACACACACACACACATATATATATATATATATATATATATATATATATATATATACTGACTCCATTTAATGTTGCTTCTATGTCTGTCTATATTTTAGGAGACTCATCCCTAGGGAAGACTGATTTTCCCTCTCTAAGCAGTCATTAATTGTCTATAGCTCTTCATCTAGGGGTGAGATCCCATTAGAGTTCTTCCAACTACATTGCCTTGTCAACTGGTATATGTCATAGTTCAGGTCTTGTTTAGTCAGCCACATTATTGAGTATGACTCCCATGTCATATCTAGAAGACACAATCTCACAGCTAATTTATTGGTTCTCCAGGTGCTTCCATCCTTCTGTCCCCAGTTTTTCCTGAGCCACCAGTTTAAAGTTATATTGTATATTTATGAGTTGGGGTTGGGCAGCTCATGATTAGTTGTTTTTTTCCACACTTTGACCAGTTGTGATTTTTCTGTAATAACTCCTGATGAAAAGAGAAGATTCTTGGGTGGGATGTTAGAGCTATACTTATCTGTGTGTGTAAGGTTAAAGATTGAGAATATAGTTAAGAATTATACTAGTTCAGGAAAGTGGCATTAGTAGATTCTCCTCTAAAATCCATGACCTCACTAGCTACAAAAACATTGGCTAGGTTTACAGTGCCAGGCATGATTCCCCTCCTGTTGACTTGGCCTTGAGTCCAATTAGACAACTATTGTTTACCATCAAGCTATATGGTTTGAATAAGTATGGTCCCCAGAGATTCATGTGCTTGAATAATTGGCCATAAGAAGTGGTAGTATTAGAAGGTGTGGCCTTGTTTGAATATGTGTGCCCTGTTGGAGGAAGTATGTCACTGTGAGGGTGGGCTTTGAGGTCTCCTATGCTAAAGCCATGCCCAGTGTGGCACACAGTCTCCTTCTCTTGTCATTGGATTAGGATGTTGAACTCTTTGTTTGTTTGTTTGTTTGTTTTGAGACAGGGTTTCTCTGTGTAGCCCTGGCTGTCCTGGAACTCACTCTGTAGACTAGCCTGGCTTCGAACTCAGAAATTTACCTGCCTCTGTCTCCCAAGTGCTGAGACTAAAGGTGTGCGCCACCACTGCCCTGCCAGGATGTTGAACTCTTAACTCTTCAAGCACCATGTTTGCCTGCACACTGCCATGCTTTCTGCCATGATGATAATGAATTAAACCTCTGAAACTGTATGCCAGTCCCACTTAAATGTTTTCTTTTATAAGGTTTGCTGTGGTCATGGTGTCTCTTCACAGCAATGAAACCATAACTAAGACAACCACTATGGCACTTTTAGAGATATGATTCTGTGCTGCTCACTGTTGTTCATAGGTGTCACAGCTGGGTGAGAGTATAAATTCCTTTCCTTTATTGACAGCTTGCACAGCACCTTTCAATACTATGAAATACAATGAAAGCTAATCTTAACCTTGGCAACTCTAAACAGTAAACGGTGTCCAATGCTTTCCAGTAGGACAACACCCAGTTACTCCCCGTGCATGAGTAATTTTGGTCAAGTACGTCCTTGTAGAGAGATAAGCAAGGCTAGCTTAAGCCAGAACTGTCCTTGGCAGAAGGACATTCAATACAAATAATACAAGTCTATTCTTAAAACAACCTATCAGAAAAAAGTCCTATTTACCATCACATGTGTGTGCATGATGGAGATTATATTGATTTAAAAGCATGGAATGTATAACACAGAGAGAAAGAGAGAAAGAGAGAGAGAGACAGACAGAGAGACAGAGACAGAGAACGAACCTCCAAAATCCTTTAACTATCCAACTGTCAATCAGGGAAAGGTTCCACTGAGCTCCTGTCTCTGGGGATCAGCTCCTCTCCATCTAAACTCATAAGGAAAAACCCTGAAAAAGAGTTAGGGGCTCTAAAGTCATATTGTTCAAACTTGCTTTTTGCTTATAATGTATTTGCCTTTTTCTGTTTTTTCTTTTCTAAATAGAAACTGTTGCTACCAACTTTGTATACTTTCTCAGTTCTTTAATAAAGCTACCTAGAATCTGGAGTTCAGCTGATCACAAGACCCCCTCAGTAACATACATAGCAAGCTAGCCAGGAGGCATGCCTCCCAAAGAAGGGCTCATACCCTGTCCCTTTAACTGTGTCTTTTGCTCTCTCATTTCTCATTATCCATCTGTATCAGGTATGTGTTGGATAGTTTAAAGCAACTGTGATACCTGCCACCTAAAGACACTACTGGCTGGATAACTGGGTCATAAAATAATCCAAGAGACAAATTCCTGCATGTTTTATAGGCATGTATACTACCAAAAGTTTAAAAAGGGAGGAGGAGGAGATTTTTACTCTCCTTCTGAATTTCCCTCTTAATTTTTTCCTACTCTCTGTGGCAAATGATAGAGATCCTAATATTCTGATCTCATTTGTAAATTGAGTTCCAGAGTTGAGGAATATTGTCCTTTCTGCAGACTGGGCATCATCAGTTTTAAGGGCCAGAGGAAAAAGATTCTCACTTAAAAAGGATCTCACTTAAAAGATCCTTTTTCTCAGGATAAAACTTATGAACCACCATCTAAAATGCCCCTCCTTTGCTAAAGATTCCCATGGAACAGGAATAGTTGTCTAAATCTTTTACATAGGCATATGGATTTTCCTATTTTCTCAATGTACTTTTTTATATCAACACTTAACCTCTCTCTACCAGGCAGTCACTCAGCATATTTACTTCTATCCATCTATTTGCTATTCGAATAACAGACACCAGATTCTAAAATCAGAAGTTTGTTAGTAACTCTTGTATACACTCAGGACTTGTTTCCTGGAGTTGATCATAAGTTATGGGAAGAATATTTTCAAAAAATTGCCAGTGCCTAAAAAAGGCTGTAGATATATAGTACCCTTAGGAGTACTCCCCTAACATTTTCAAATATGATCTATTCTTACCCTCCTCAAGGAGATGCCTCTGTGTGAGGAAATAAGATGTATGATATTCCATTCTGTTCATTATAGGTCTCATGGGAAAGTCTCCCTATGCTCCAGCAGGATGAACTCTAGATGTATCCTCAACCACTGGTGAAAGTTAGGTCCAAACAATCTTAGAAAAGATGTCTTAGGTTTTACTGGATATAGCTTAAACTCAGGACAGACTTGGAGTTAGTTATCTTCCTTATGTGTGTGCCATGTAGTTAGGTAGTCAGGATTGGCATCAAATGCGCTTACCCACAGGTCCCCTTCATGGTTTTCTATCAGGACCCCTCTCTGTGTGAAGGGAGGATAGAATTAAAGTAAATGTAAGAGGGGAAAAGTCTTGCATAGTTACTTTTCTGCTGTTGTGATAAAATATGATTAGAAAGAAGAAAACTATAGGAAGAAGTGTTTACATTGAATTAGAGCTCCAGAGAGATAAGTTCACCGTGGCAGGGGGGCATGACAGCAAATGGCAGGCATGGTAGCAGGAGTAGAAGGCTGAGAGATCAGAGAGAGAGAGAGAGAGAGAGAGAGAGAGAGAGAGAGAGAGACAGAGACAGAGACAGAGACAGAGACAGAGACAGAGAGCGAGTGAGTGAGCGAGAGAGAACTGGAAGTAGGGTAAGGCTACGCATTCTCAAAGCCCATCCCCTGTAATATATTTTCTCCAGTAAATCTCCAGGTCCTAAAAGTTCCATAACATCCCCCAAACAATGCCATCACCTTGAAACCATGTGTTCAAACACATGAGCCTCTTGGGGACATTTCTTATTTAAATGGCAACAGTAGGGCAGACTATACTTTGATATTTTACATTGCCAGTTGTCATTTCAAGAAGTTGTTTGTTGCGAGGCAATGGTGGCACATGCCTTTAATCACAGCACTTGGGAGGCAGAGGCGGATTTCTGAGTTCGAGGCCAGTCTGGTCTACAGAGTAAGTTCCAGGACAGCCAGGGCTACACAGAGAAACCCTGTTTCAAAGAAACAAACAAACAAACAAAACAAAAAAACAAAAAACAAACAGTTGTTTGTTTATTTGTTAATGTATGTATCCAACTGCTGTGGCTCTGTAAGGACCAGAGTCTTGATGACAAAAATGAGGGGGACCTTACAATTTAGATAGCCCTTTACAAACCTGTTAACTTCTGGTCGAGACTAAGAATCCCCACCTCCACTCCCCGAGAATGAATTTCAATAAATTAACCATAAGCTTAGCATACTGATTAGCCTGAAAGCGCTAAAACAGCCACTCCCATTAAGATTTTATTGGAGGCTGGTGAGAGGACTCAGCAGATCAAGATGCTCACTGCCAATCCTCACATGATGGAAGGAACTCCTCTGTCCTCCATATACACGCTGAAACACAAGCACACACACACACACACACACACACACACAGTGAATATCATATTTTTAAAATAAAAGTTTTCATTAGAAAATCCCTTTTATTATCCCAATAAGAAATGAAATCCCAATAAAAAACTAATTCTTGAAGTTTGGATTCTTAAAACTGTCAATTTCTTTGTAATACTTCTCCCAGCCATGAAGCCAACTAAGGAATAGCAGCCGCTCTAAGATCTGAAGCTGATGAAATCATCATCACTGTACGCCCTAGTCAGGATCTACCTGTATGCTTCTTGCCAGGTCCAAGCAGAAACCCAATGACTCTCCGTGCTAGTTCCAATCCCGCTGCACTTAGACCCTTAACTTCTATTTGCTTTTTAATGGAAGTAACTTACCTACTAGGAGAAACAATATGTTTGGATACTACTTTTTCAAGGGTTCCAGGATAGCCTATGCCTGTTTGCCAGCACATGAGAAAAGTATCTTAAAGACCTAAAAGGGGAACTATCCAATCCTGTGATGATCTTTTGACATGTAGTCCCATTTGGGGAGTTTCTAATAAAAAACACTGTTAACAATTTAAATTTCTTTGCAGAGATAAAACTTAAACTATAATGGAAAAGGCATGAGTCTCTCTTCAAAGGGTAATAGAATTGGAATATATCTATACCCCAGTAACTTAACAACCCCCTCCACAAGCACAGTCATGGTGTTTGTAGCTTGAGTGTACCTAGCCAACAACTCTGATCCTTCCTGGAAATAATAGGCAATCATCAAGTTAGGATTTCCTATTTTGGACCCAGAGATAAACCCCTCTGAGGCAACTAAAAAGCCAGAAATTAACGCACTAGAATAGAGTTCAGAGGTATGTAGATGATCTTCAGACCATCAAACAAGCTTTGAGTTAGGCCCTTCCCCTGGGACTATCTGATCTAACAAAGCTACTCATTCATGGCAGAGAAATCCTTGAGGTTCTCACCCATTACATAGGCCCTCAAACATGCCCAGAGCCCACTTTTCACAAAAGGCTAAATGGACAGGCTATTGCTAATGCTGTTTGTTCTTTACAACAATAAGGCCCTATTGCTGAAGACAATACTTACTTATGTCATTGATCACAGAGAAGTCAAGCTGGTGCCTAACTAGAAGCTTCACCCCTACTGATTAGCATTCCTGATACTAGGCACTACTCTGCACACTGCCAGAAAAGGAATGTCATTGTCAATATATCCCAACTACAAATCCTGTGACCTACAACCATGATCTGGCATTAAGATACACTGGAACAATAACAGCATAAATTTTATGGGAATAACCAACCATATTTTATCAATTGGATTTAGGGCTCACTCCATAAGATGGAACCCACACCTGACACTATGAGAGTGATCAAGAACATGAGACTAGACAGGTCATGCTTAGGGGGGAACCTCCTATTATTCTACTAAATGAACATAGCAGTAAAATGACTCCTAACGACATACCTTTATACATGTAGATTAGTGCCTTACTCAGGCCATATCAGAGAAGTTTCTTCTTGAAATAGATGTGGTTTAACCCAAAGACCAACAACCACTGGAAAATGTGCAAAGTGTGTGAGACTTTGAAGCACTCAGTCCTAAGTGGAATATTTTCATCAAAGCCCTCCCCTCAAGGCTTAGGGATCCACATGGAAGAAGAAATAGAAAGATTGTAAAACCCAGAGGTGATATATGACTCCAAAGAAACTGTCTTCCAGACACAATAGGGAATTATTCACATATGAACTCACAGAAATTGGGAGCACACAGAAAACCTACATAGCTTTAAGCCAGAATGGGTCCCAGCATCGAAAGAAGGAAGTAAACATGAGGTCATCTCCACTTGATATCTACTGGCAGAGCAAAATAATAAATTTTCTCCAATGGAGAGTCACTATGTATATCCACCACACACTCCAGGGAAGACCCCATGACAAGAAGTAGTGGCCAACACAAAAGGAATTCAGTGGTATTTTTTGTGAATTTTTTTTGCTTTATTTTGCTTTGTCTTTGTACGTGTGTGTGTGTGTGTGTGTGTGTGTGTGTGTGTGTGTGTGTTATTGATCTTATACTTGTTTTTACTTTTGTTTTGTAGTTTTGTAGGATTTTATGCTTTCCTTTTTTGTGTTTATTTCTTGTGTGAGTATGTGTATACATTTTTTTTCTTGGGACTACATGTGAGAGAAAGAACATAAAGTTGAGTAGGTATGGAGATGGAGAGAATCCAGGAATCCAGTAGGAGTTTGGGGAGGGGAAAATGTGATCAAAATACATTGTATGAAAAAATTAATTAAAAAACAATAGCTAAAATCCTAGATGCAACTACAAAGAGATGGCTCAACTGTTTCAGTGTGTCAGAAACCGTTTCTTTTGTAGAAGAGGCTACTAAGATAACGCTGGAGCAGCCATTGGAGGCTCAATCCCTACATGCTTAGGTCAAGCTATTAAAGAAACAAACTACTTCTGGATGGCAGAGGAATGGATAACTTGATACCAGGCTACTGCCCTGGATGAGCATCAGATTGTCATGCTTTAAAGTTATGATGCTTTAATCTTTTCTTCTTTGTGCCCTTGGACTAGGGAGTTGAGTATTTTGTGAATGGGTTATAGGTTATTTATCCAGTTATGTTAGCAGTGCTAACATAATAGACCAATCCCTGTCCATCTGAAGGGAGAATGGCATGCTGATGGCAGGATATACCTCTTGAGAAGGTGATTGAGTCACAGGTACTATCACTTGAGACATCTGTCAAAGGACTGAAATGATCTCCCTGACCAGAGTATTTATCCTGGGAAAAAGGAAAAAGATTAACATATAATACATATATGCATATATAGTATACATATATATTTTCCAAATATGCCTTCAAGGTATCACACATCCAAGTAAACATACAAAAAGGGACTGATGAGCATTTGTCCAGGGAACACCTGGAGCAAAAAGAGTCTACAAGTGCTAGAGGCTGCTAATCTCCCAGAAAAGTTGGTAGCAATATGTTGTAAACATCCATCCACAAAAGGACGGCAACTCAATCTGTAAGTTAAAAACAAGGCAATAGCTAAAGGTTGCAGCACTGAGACACTCTTTGGTTCTATTCAGTGAGGGACTAGCAGAACCAAAGGATATGCCACAGAAGAATCTGTTAAGAAAGGGAGACATAAAGGAGGACAGTGATAGCTAAAGAGGGAAGCCCAGTTTTACTAAAGTCAATACAAAAGAAAGCAGTCCATACTCCACATGAGAATTTTTCATGAGTCATAATGTCATCATGACTATGGCTTCTTGTCTTTTGACAACCATCAAATGGGTATGTCTGGCATGTCTTCTTTCTGAGGTTAACAATTGGCACAGATGACAGAATTTCTGGTTAACCCATTCAAGAAAGGGGTATTTACTCAGGAGATGACCTGCAGATAACTTATACCTATAAGCTTTCCTGCCAAGGATGCATAAATTCTTAATGTTTGTGCACACCTCTATGGGATAGATTAAAGCCTTTCCAGTTTATTCAGATAAGCCAGCCAAGGTAGTTAAAGTACTCCTCATAGAAATTATTCCCTGATGTGGTGATAATGGACCATCTCTTACCCTTCATGTTACTCAATGGATTGTGAACGCCATTTGTATGGGTATTAGCTACACTATGCCTAGAGATCTCAGTCCTCTGAAAAGATTGAAAGGGTCAATCAGACTTAAGAAGTACATGGCTAAGCTGGCCTAGGAAACCTTAGGAAAATGGCTCTTTCTGTTACTGGGGACTTGAGTGAAGAGTGGTCATCTAAGGGTACAACCAAGTTTGTTCTGTGGGATAGACAAAGAACTGCATGTCCTGGCAGATTAAGAGGGCCCCATATGTGAAAAAGCAGCCACGACCCAAAAGTGACAAATATTCCCAGGGCTGTCATGAGAATGAGAGTAATAGTTACAGATTGACACAGGA
Organism: Mastomys coucha; assembly: GCF_008632895.1. Classification (NCBI taxonomy): domain Eukaryota; kingdom Metazoa; phylum Chordata; class Mammalia; order Rodentia; family Muridae; genus Mastomys; species Mastomys coucha. Next base: position 122,320,592 of record NW_022196897.1, read on the forward strand.
ATGGAGAAGCACCAGCCACAAAGATAAAAAACATAATGTTAATGACAGAAACTGCAGATTTTATTAAGACAGGTAAACAGCTTCCATCAATGGATGAGATGAGCTGTAGAGTGAGTCAGCCTAGGACCTCTGAGGTCAGCCAATTTATAGACTCTTGTGGTTTGAATATGCTTGGCCCAGGGTGTGGCACTATTTGGAGGTATGGTTTTGTTGGAGGAAATGTGTCACTATGGGCATGGGCTTTAAGACCCTCCTCCTAGCTGCCTGGAAGCCAGTCTTTTCCTAGAGGCCTTCAGATGAAAAGGTAGAACTCTCAGCTCCTTCTGCAGCATGGCTGTCTGGACACCTCCATGCTTCCACCTTGATGAAAATTGACTGAACCTCTGAACCTGTAAGCCAGCCCCAATTAATTGTCCTTATAAGAGTTGCCTTGGTCATGGTGTCTGTTCACAGCAGTAAAACCCTAACTAAGACAGCTCTCAAGGGCCCTCTGGCTTTCAGCCTTCCTCTCCTCTTCTCCCTGATTGGTCCTTCCCAGAGAATCCTCTCTGACAGCTGTTATGGTTTGGTGCATTGCTGTGTATTATAGTGCTAAATTCTGTACCAGAAAGTCTAGTTGCCTAGGAGTAAACTTACCAGCTTTTGATGTGAAAACCTTGTTCCTTAATTAAAAACTATTGGTTAAATAAAAATCATCCAGCCAATTACTGGAGGGGTTAGAAGTAGGCAGGTTTTTACTTATCTGGTTGCAAGTAGCAGAGAGGAGAAAGAAGAAAGGACACAGAGAGAGGAAGAAGCTGCCATGAGGAGAGCTCTACCATGAGCACACAGCCAGGAGAAATAGCAAGTATTTGCAGTATATCACTGGGGAAGTAGCCAAGCCAGCAGTTAGAAAAGTAGGTTAGGGGTTACCCTCTCCCACCCGAGGTAATTGTCAAAGCCAAATAAAATAATCATAGTTTGAGTCTTCTTCACTTGTATGCTAGTGGGGATAGGATTAAATTGCTTTGACTACAGCCAGCTGTTAGCAGTTTGTGATGGTTGCAATATCCTCTAGAGACTGAAGAATAAGGAGGGAGGTGGTGAGATATCAAGGGGATAGCCAGGGGATCAAGAAGCAGCCCTTCTTAAAGGGGCCAGTCCCTGTTTTCTAGATTGGCCTAATTTCCCAGGGCCTGCCTTCAACCAGATGTGCAATTGAATGTTGTATGGGAGACTCTTTCTTTAATAGGTATATTACTGTGATGGCTATTCTAAGTTGTCAACTTAACTATATCTGGAGAGAACTATAGTCCAGAAATGGAGGGCATCCCGATCCTGATCTTGAGGCAGAAAGACACAGGTTTTTGACCCAGATCTTGAGGTGACATGGCACATGCTTTTGATCCAGACCTTGAGGTACAGTGGTCATGCTTATAAAGATCTATAATGAAAAGTAATCAAAGAAAAGCTTAGGTCCAGGTGTCATGGTACTTGCCTGTACCTGTAATCTCAGTACTTAGGAGACAGAGGCATGCAGATCTCTGAGTTTAAGCCCAGCCTGGTGTGCAGAGCAAGTTCCAGAACAGCTGAGCTTAGGCAGTGAAAGAAAACAATGAAAACAGAAAGCTGGTGAACATGTAATTAATTGAACAGGGGGGCCATATTCCAACCCCAGCAAGCAGCAGAATTTGACAGCTTCGGCCACATGGTTCTGGCTTTAGAATCAAGAATGGACTAAAGAAAGCCATTGTGGCCATGAATGTGTCAGGGTTGTCCCTGCATGGAGGTCCAGAAACCTGCCGGCAACCAGACTTGATAATGTGTAAGTTACCCAGTTACCCAGGTGGTACTGGTTTTGAAGGCATGAAGGGTTAATGGAGAGCAGCTGAGGCTTAGCACTGTGAGAGACCAAGAGAGGTCATTGATGAAGGTGTAGTCTCAATGTCAGTTGAAAGCCCAGGACTGAAGTAAGACTTGGCACCATGAAGAGAGCCTATGAGAGGCTATTGGCAAAGGTGCAGCCCAGTGTCAGCAGATGACCCCATCATTTTGAGGAAGCCAGTACCACCGGGTGACCACCAAGATCAAGAGCAGCAGAAGCTGTGTTCCTGAAGCTATGAAGGTGAAGCCTGATTGCCATGGAGACTCCAAGAGGTAAGAGATTCGAGAACCATGGAATACATGCTAGGGAAAGATGCTAACATGGAGTGGAACCAGCCCAAGAGAAAGAAATGTGTTGCAGTCAACCAAGAGGAAAGGAGTTGGATATCTGAAGAGTACTTTGATATCAGACGTAGAAATGCAGAGTTTGCCCAGCTAGCTTTTGGTCTTGCTTTGGTCCAGTATCTCCTCACTGTGCTTCTTTCTGTACATTTTGGAATGGTAGTGCATATCATGTGCCATTATATGTTGGAAATATGTGATATGCATTTTATTTTGACTTTATAGGAGATTGCAGTTAAGAGATTGCATGCATCTTAGAAGAGACTTTGAACTTTAGACTTTTAAACATTGTAGAGACTGTGATAGACAACGGGGATTTTGAAGTTGACTGAATGCATTTTGTATTATGTTATTGCTATAAGCCTATGGAGGTTAGGGAGTGGAATGTGGTAGTTTGAATAGGTTTGGCCCCCATAGATTCATGTGTTTGAATGCTTGGTCCATAGGGGCGACTCTACTGAGATGTGGCCTTATTGAAGTAGGTATGGCTTTGTTGAAGGAAGTGTGTCGCTGTTGGGACAGGCTTTGAGGTCTTCTATGCTGAAGCTACACAGAATATGGCAAGCAGTCTCCTTTTGGCTGCCTGTGGATCAAGATGTAGAACTCTCAGCTTCTTCTCCAACCTCATGTCTGCCTGGGGGCTATAATGCTTTCCATCATGATGACAATGGACAAAACCTCTGAAACTATAAGCCAGCCCTAATTAAATGTTGTCCTTTATATGAGTTGCACTGGTCATAATTGTCTCTTCACAGCAATAAAAGACAAACTAGGACAATTAGCTACTCATCTACTAAGATCTTTTATTGACTTTAGTAAGATCCAACAAACCATCCAGTTGTATAGGACCTAAGTACACCTGGCTCTAGATCTTAACTTACTATCTTTGAAGATCAAATCAGGAGAACAAGTCTTGATAATAACCTGCTTGAGGTAGGGGGCTGGATAAATAACTCAGTGGTTAAGAACACTTGCCGCTCTTGTACAGGACTCAAGTTCAGTTCCCAGGACCCACATGGTGGCTCCCAATTGCCTTATACCCCTGTTTTAGGCAATATACTCCCATTTCTGGACTCTGCAGGTACCAGGTATGTCCATGGTATGCAAACATACACACAGGCAAGCACTCATACACATAAAATAAAAAATTAAATGAACATTAGAAAATTGGAGGGAAAACTTCCTAGTTTTTTTTAGTTCCTAAATAGAAGGGATATTACATTGTTATGTTCTATTGTTTGTCACTGTTCTTGGGGAGGCATGAACAAATATTTATTCACCCAGATACAGAACTAACAATAATCCAAACTAATGATAGCAGCAAGTCAAATTTGGTGAACCAATGAGTTTATTGAAGTTTCTTACAGGAGTATGGCTAAGAGATTAGTTAGAGGAACATAGTTGATACAAAGGCAGCTATATCAACAAAACCCAGCCTAGCAAGGATGAGGACACATGGAAACAGGAATCCCAAAGCTCTCTGTACAATATGTAGTTAGGTGAAAAACATAGGCTGGAAGTCCTCTTTTCCTCAGCAAGTCTTACTACTTATATAACTGTGGGGAGGAGGTCTTGGGAATCTGGTAAGTTTCAGGGACTTCCTGATATAAGTGGGTTGTTTAGTTTCTGAGCGTGAATGACTCTTCTCCAGAATGGAGTGTTTCAATGCAGTGGAAATTGCTGTACAACAGCTGGTCACTCAAGAACAGCCACAGTTCTTAACAGTTACAAGGATGGACAGATATAGGTGCATCTCTTGATCAACTCTGCCACTCTAGGGGCTCCTATGTCTGAAAAATCCAGTATAGAAAAAATGTATTATGAAGCAGTGGAAACTCCAAAATTCCTCTTCTGAAGCTATGCAGCCAAGCAGATAAGTAATGATTGATTAGATGCTTAAAGACAGATACTATTCTGATTCTAGGTCATAGTTTTTTTTTTTTTTCTGGTAATAATCCTTCTTATATTGGAAAAGAGCATGATTACTTCCTTGGGTGAAATCAGTCTTATATATGCAAGAGCTAACATTAGCTGAACTTTTGTCCTGCTTTCAACATTATAAATCCTTAAAAGAAAAATCTTTCCTTTGACTCTTTTTATTACTTCATACATTATTCCTATTCACTCTCATGTTCCAAGTCCCTAAAACCCCACAGCTTTTGGCCTAGTCAATCAGACTGTCTCCCTTTTAAATCTCATCCATTTTTTGCTGTCTATGTGTTGACACTTGAGGCTGAGGTTATCCACAACCACTACCAGTTCAGGAGTGGTCTTCAGGAAACACCTACTTGAAAGCACAAATGCTAGACTTACAGGAGTCTAGCACGGCTATCTCTGAGAGGCTCCACCCAGCAGCTGACTCATGGACCTTCGGACTCTTATGGAAGGACAGGAGAAAACATTATGGCTTCTAAGGGGATAAGAACTCCACAGGAACACCAACAGAGTCAACTAACTTGAACTCTTGGGGATCTCAGAGACTGAACCATCAATCAAAGAGCATACATAGACTAGACCTAGGCGTCCTCAATATGTAGCAGCTTGGTCTTCATGTGAGTCCTGAACAACTGAAGCTGGAAATATCCCAAAAACTCTTGCCTGACTGTGGGATATGTTCTTCTAGCTGTGCTGCCTTATCTGGCCTCAATGGGAGAGGATGTGCCTAGTCTCACAGAGACTTGATGTTCAAGGGTTGGGGAATACCCAAGAGGGCCCCAGTTGCTCAGAGAATGAAAATGGTATTATGGGAAAGTTTGTGGTAGGGGGTTAGTAATCAAGATGTCAAGTGAATAAGTTAAAAAAAACCCAAAACACAAAAAAATAAATACAAATTTTTAAAAGGCAAACATGTAGGAACAGTCTTTCAAATCCTCTTCTGAATGGATGACTATTGGTTCTGTAATAACACTTCGGTGTATACATAAAGAATGAGGCAATAGCCCATGGATGAGAAGCTTATGCTTATTTTTGCCCATATAGTTTCCTGTGGAAAAGTACAAAGCTACTTATTTATTAATGTGTGATTAACCTTAAAGATATCCATAATAATCCTATTCAAAACTACCTTTATTTTCTGTTGCCTTTCATAGCTATCTTCTCTAACTAATCTTATGAAGTTCACTCTTGCTGGGGAAGACCTCAGGTAAACTCAAGCCCCTTACCTACAAAAACCCACTAAGGAAAGTTTCTTTCTCCTTACGAGATACAGTTTTGTCTCCTCTTAGCTCCTATGGGATCCACAAAATACCTAACAGAGACATTTTGTATTTACAAAGACCAAATAACCAACCCAGCCAACAAACTAAAAGATTCATCCCATTGAGAGAGACCAATTTAGATGTCCAGGGATAAACTCTACAAGGTAAGTCTAGGGATTATAAACTGTCATCTACTCAGATCCAGACATGAGATCTTATCAGAATGCATGACTTTACACAGATCTCAGATTTTCTTATTTGCAAGTAAAACTAGCAGATTCTTAAGAACCATGTTGGGCTTGTGGGTGAAAGACCTCTTAAATAGTACCTGCTTTCTGGAGATCTTTTGGATATGTGATATTATATCTCTATACTATCAGGGAAAATGCCTCATTGTTTTCCTATATATAACAATGTCTGCCTTTGCAAGTAAGCATCTACTTGGACGTGCCACTTGGTAGATCCTCAAGTAGATTATTTGGGGCTGGTAGCCTTGCCTAGGAGCAAGCTCACCGGAAATCCAACAACAGCTCCTAACAGCAACAGCTAAGGCTGTTAGGGAAATAACATAGGGCCTTGCCAAACTCTGAGATACATTATGTCATTTCAATCGAACTGGCCAAATCAACTCTATTGAGGGAATGGCCCTTCAAAAAAAGGGGGGCCTTAAACACTTATTATGAGGCAAGGGAGAGCCTGGATATAATTTAAAGAACAATGTTTCTATGTTGTAATGGGAATAGTCCAACACAATATCCAAAATATTCTTATGGAACTAATAGAACAAAATGCTTTGTATAACTCCTCCTGGTCTCTATGCTGGAAGAAAACATGGAATGCGGTATTTTTTTTTTCTGTTTATACCTGTTCTATTCTCAGTTTTTCTTGATTTTATCTTCCCTTATCTGAAAAAGCACATAATGTTCATTTTTTTCCAGGACTCAGCAACTACAAATGGATTTGCCAAAATCTTTAGGTCGATTACACAAAGAAACCCAGAGGTGTGGAGGACTCAACTGGATCAACCAAATCAGCTGCCTGATCAGCTCAGCATCCCTACTCCTGCATCCCCCCACCCCCGCAAGCCCTACCACAGAGGCCTCCTGGCAAGGGAATTTCAAAGGCACCTATCTACTAGAATAATTTTTGAAAATCTACTTGCTTGTAAGAAGTCTAACTTAAGACAGCATCTTGCACAGGGACAGAGAGGGCAAACCTGTTGGAACAACCTGTTAGCTACAATGGGGCACATATACACTTAAAATTGTGGGATGAATGGTTTGTATGCATGCAGATTCCCCAGTTATAACAGACCAAATGTTAATCAAGGGTTTCGGCATCTCCCCGTGTCTAAACTCATGAAAGAAGCTCCAAAAGAAAAAGGCGCTCTGGAGGCATCTTGCCTAGCATTATTCTCCTTCATAGTGTGTCTACCTTTTTCTGTTTCTGTCTCTTCTAAACTTTTTTACTATCATCTGTTTGCTCAGTTTTCTCAATTCTTTGATAAAATCACCTAGAACTTATACCTCTAGCTGTCCATGAGAGCTCTACAATACTACTCTCCCTTTGCTTCTTTTTTGCTGTCATTTATTTATGGAAGTCAGAGGACAATGTGTAGAAGACTAGTCCTCACCTTTCACAATGTGGGATCCAGGAAATGTCAAGTGATCAGGCTTGGCAGCACGTGCCTTTAGCAGCTAAGCCATCTCACTGCTCCCTATTGTTGCTCCTTTTAAAGTCTGGTGATTCTGCTCATAGTGGGTGTTGTGTGTCTTTAGCCAAAAAGTTAAGATGGCAAAGAAGGCTGCATTAGTTAGAGTTTCTATTGCTGTATTAGAACACCATGACCAAAAGTGACTTAGAATGGAAAAGATTTATTTGGCTTATACTTCATGATCATAATCTACCATTGAGGGCAGGAACTCAAGGCAGGTCAGGAACTAAGAGGCAGTAACTGAAATATTAACCATAGAAATGTGTTGTTTACTGGCTTGTTCCTTCTGACTTGCTCAGTCTGCTGTCTTACACTATCCAACACCATCTGCTTAGGGGTAGCACCTCCCATAATGGTCTGGTCCCTCCCATAACAATCATCAATCATTACTCAATAAAATGCACTACAGGCTTACTTATAGGACAATCTTATGGTATGGAGCCATTTAATTAATTATGGTTCCCTTTTCCCAGCTAACTCTATCCTATGTCACATTGACAAAAACAAACAAAACAAAAACAAAAACAAAAACAAAAACAAAAACTAGCCAGTCCAGAGGCAGAAATAGCATGAAGGCAGACGTAAGAGCTTTTCATCTTATCCCTGTCTGGCAATTAGACATCTATAGGCAAATTCAAGAGGAAAATTTCTTCAGAAAAGCCATCCTCCAGAGCCTTGAAAATTAATCTAGGCAACTGTAATCAAAGCCCACATAGCAGTGAGTGAGTTTATTACAACAAAGCAAGCAGAAGTTAACAATGCATGTGCCAATCGTGCAGCCTCACAAATTACTCATCTTTAACGGGAAGCTAGAGAGCTTACTCAGGTTTTTCTTGGTAAGAAATCCTCTTCTGCTTGGCCCATTGGAACACTCATCATATTTTATGAAATGAAATGTTTCTTGGCTCTAGAATTGAAAAGAAGTCCAGTTAAGATCCTTAAATAAAATTGTTGCAATTTTTTTTCCTTTGATACAATGCATAATGTTTAAGTGACATTTCACCCAGCAGAGAAAAGGAATAAAAATAGCTGAGCTTCAACTTAGACAACTGTGGAATTGAGCTCACAAATACAATGTTAAGAAAAGAAAGAAAAGACGCATGATCAAAGAGTGAAACTACAAACAAATACTGGTTACCAAAGTCTTCAATTTAGATCATGGCCACTCTTGGATTGGTCATAGAAAAAGCTTCCAAGGGACTGGTTAGGTTCTGTTTCTTCGCCTAGGCTTACAGATTATGTAATGTTTGTGATAAGTCATGAAAATAGAAAAAATAAAGACAAGCAACTGTTCTCGTACCTTCTCTGCAAAGTTCCTACATAGTCCAGCTGCTGGAACTCCTCTTCCTCCTGCCTCAGCCTCCTGTGTCAGAACTGCGGGTACAGGACATCTCTTGGCTTAGCTTTCTAAATTCTCACTACACTCCTAAGAGTCAATTTTCAAGTTTCACATACCAGCAAGTCTCCGGGTTTTTTTTTTTGTTTGTTTGTTTGTTTGTTTGTTTGTTTTACAAACACCAACTGAATAACCAACTGTGCAACTGTGATTCTATACAGAGTCAGCACAGACCCCACAGGATCAGATACAAGGCACCCTAGACTACCTTTCCCTTAAGTTTAGATTGACATTTGGACTTCTGAACCAACTGAAGTTGAGAGGTTCCCACAATCCCTTCTTCAGAATCTCTGTTGTTAAAACGGTGCGTGGCCCAGCAAACATATGTTTTGCAATTTATTGTGAATGATATTACTAATGATCTATAGAAGCAGGTGTGTGAAGAGACACACAGAGCAAGGTGCAGGGTGAATATGGAGTTTCCATTCCCTTCTGGGCATACTGATTCCCAGGGCATCCATGCATTTCCCAGCTCAGAAACTTCAACTCCATCACTTAGGATTTTTATGACATTTCTGTTATGTTGGAAAGATTGGTTAAACCTTAAGGAACCAACTCCCTGGAGATCTCAAAGTGGAGCTGAAAGTTGCATCTAATCACAGGGTTGGTTCCTCAGGCACCCCACCCCCCACCTAAACCATCCAGGAGCTTCCGGCCATCAGTCATGTCTTCAGCAGGCAAATAGAAATGCTTCCCTATTCCAAGGATTTCAAAGGACTCAGAAACTCTTGTCTTAGGGAACCTGGGAATAAAACCAAATCCTATAACAAAAGATTCTGTTTTTAGCCTCTTCCTGCCCCCAGCCCTTTCACTAGGCAATGACAAAAGTTTTAGAAGTCAATTCTTGAATATCAGGCAGTGGCTGAATATGTATTTCTTACAAAGTCAGTCATTTATCAGTTCTTTTGGGTGCATATACCTCTGTGTCTATATGATATATATAGATAAAATTTACCTAATTATCACAATGCAGATAAATTTACATAATAAAGAATCTTTGCTATTTCATTATTTTTTAATTTAAATTTTACTTTACCCTATTCTAAGTATTGTGTGCAAGTGTCTGTGTGTAGTGTATGGGTGTGTGTGCATGCACACATATGTTAATATACACATGACAAGACACACATATGGAGCACTGAAGACAATCAAACTGTAGGAGTTATTTTTTTCCTTCCATCCCTGGTTCTGACAATCCATGTCAGGCCATCAGGCTTAGGTGACAAGTGCTTGCTTTTTCCCACTAAGCTATCTCACCTGCCTCCCCCCTTAAAAATTTCAGGCCATGCAATTTTTAAGAGTGACTAAAACTTCCGAAGGGCTTTATGTTTCTATTCAGCTAAATATCTGAAGAAGAAGTGACTTGCTTTTGAATATTTAACCTGGCTTTGATCTATCATATCACAGTTTCTATTCAATGTTTAAAGGCTAATGCCAAAAGGAAAATTCTCAGGAATAGGCGGAGAAAAAAGCTGCATGTGTTTCTTATAAAAGGGTTACTGCCCCCTGGCTCCCATCTTCTTTTCACGAAGCTGTTATGATCCTTGAGCAAAGGGCCAGCTAAATAATCAGGAGACTCGAGATTCCTTCCTTTCCTTTCAAAAGAAAAGCAGTCAGGACACAGAAAGACCCATGTTTCAGGATACAAAATGAAAAGAGCTCAGGCCATGTCAGGGGGTTGCTAAGAGGCTTGGAGAACAATAGGTCTATCTGAGGGTTGGCCAAACCCTCCTGAGCCACCCATGGTTCATTCATCCATGCAGATGCACTACTATAATGGGAAAAATAAAAAGGAGCCAGCTGTGAGCTACTTGGGAGGATGAATCAGCCATGAAAATAATTAGCTCACACACAAGATGCCATTTCTGTATGCTCCCAAAGCTCTTTATTAGCTCCCAAGTTCCACCTCTCCCCAAACCTCCACCACCCAAATCAGTGTTTTTCTTACTGCAAAGTGTCCTGGTTGGGGCTCTGAGCTCAACCCCCAGGTGGCAGGCAATCCACAAGGAAATCCAGCTTGCTCGTGGGAAGAAACCTATTAAAGGAGCCTTTCCAGCACGTTCCCGCTGCTGTTGTTCATTTGTTTCTGTTTAACTTCTCCATGTTCCTTCTCTTTTGTTAACAGGAGCTCTCACCTCCCTGTTTGGATTTGCAATCTTCTACTCGAGCTGCCCAAATAGAGACAGCACTGAAAACAATGTTTCTCTTAAATGCAATGCCAAGGCTATCAGACTGTATACAACGGCTATTTATCTCACTTTCTAAGAATTTGTGTGTGTGTGTGTGTCTCACTGTGTCGATTTAAATGCATTTGCTACAGAATGCAGTTTTAGATCTCCCCTGGACTTGGAATGTGATATGCGATGCATGGGGCTTCATTACCAAACGACAATCCAGAATTTTCACTTCCAAAGCACACCTGGGACCTTGTAGCTGAAATCAACAATTCTTCTTCAAAGGTAGAGATGAATTTGTTCAGCTGCTAGGGGAATCTGGGTTAAATTTAAGCAACATTCTGATGGTATAATGTGGTATACCAGACAACCACAGGAGGGAAATAGGAAAACTGGTGGTTTAGATCCTATGGTAATGGCAGAGTTGTTGCCGCAGGTCATCGTGCCACAATTGAAGCAATAAAGCCATAGGAACACTCAACACCAGCCAGGATCAAAATGGCCATGACAAGTGACCCCTAACTGACCTTTGCTCCTTTATTGTGGTATCTCTATTTATATCATCAGACTTGGCAAATGGCCTGTTCCCCTCACTCATCTGTTGCCAGGCCACTTGCAGAAATCCCATCTAAAGACACAAACATGGGGCAAATCCTAATCTTGAAATCTCTACACCTTCTATTCCATCCACACCCCACCATAACCCCTGAACAACCCTTCCCTCCATTAGAGTTTGCTCATAAAATAAGATACCTAAATGCCCAACTCTTGTCTCTCTTGAGAGCCAATCCATACTCACTGGCAAGTGTGCACTTTGCCTTTTAACAAATTCCCTGCCAGTTCCTTGATTTGTTTCATCTGTGAATTCTCTCTGGTGATGATGAGAACCTGAAAACTGTGAGCCAAGACCTCTATGAACCCAACCTCCACTCACTGCTAACACTCACAAAAGCTAAACATAGATGTTTTCTTCTAGAAGACTGATCTAGAGATAAGAACTAACACTCAGAGTTTGATCCTAGTATTCAATTTCCAGCTGCCTAGAGATCTCTTTCCTTTATATGCCACATGATATAGTCTAGAGAGAATATACTAGAGAGGAAATCATATGGGAAAATTGGGGTTTCCTTGAGATGACAAGACGTTTCTCAGGGAGCTGGGATCCTAGAAGACTTGACAGCCATTGAAGCCACTGGAGCCAGTAGCTTTTGGATTCTTTTTTTTCTTTCTTTTTTTTCCCCTTAGATATTTTCTTTATTTATATGTCATATGATATCTCCTTTCCCAGTTTCCCCTTTGGAAAAAGGAAAAAAAGAAAAAAAGAAAAAAAACCCTGTTCTCTCCCCATTCCCCCTGCTCAACAACCCACCATCTCCCATTTCTTCCCCTGGCATTCCCCTACACTGGGGCATAAAACCTTCACAGGGCCAAGGGCCTCTCTTCCCATCCTCTGCTACATATGCAGCTGGAGCCATTAGTCCCACCATGTGTACTCTTTGATTGATGGTTTAGTCCCTGGGAGCTCTGAGGGTACTAGTTAGTTCATATTGTTGTTCATCCTAAGGGGCTGCAAACCCTTCAGCTCCTTGAGTCCTTTCTCTAGTTTCTTCACTGGGGACCCTGTGCTCAGTCCAATGGATGGCTGTGAGCCTCTACTTCTGTTTTAGTGGGGTACTGTCAGAGCCTCTCAGGAGACAGTTGTATCAGGCTCCTGTCAGCCAGCACTTGTTGGCATCCACAATAGTGGCTAGATTTGATGACTGAATATGGGAAGGATTCCCAGATGGAGCAGTCTCTGGATTGTCCTTCCTTCAGTCTCTGCTCATAGTTTGTCTCTGCAACTCCTTCCATGGATACTTTGTTCCCCCTTTTAAGAAGGAACAAAGTATCCACACTTTGGTCTTCTTTGTTCTTGAGTTTCTTGTGGTTTGTGAATTATATTTTGGCTATTCCAAGCTTCTGGGCTAATATCCACTCATCAGAGAATGCATATCATGTGTGTTCTTTTGTGATTGGGTTACCTCATTCAGGGTGATATTCTTCAGATCCATGCATTTCCCTAAGAATTTCATAAATTCATTGTTTTTAATAGCTGAGTATAGATGTACCACATTTTCTGTATCCATTCCTCTGTTGAGGGACATCTGGGTTGTTTCCAGTTTCTGGAAATTATGAATAAGGCTGCTATGAACATAGTAGAGCATGTGTCCTTATTACATGTTGGAGCATCTTCTGGGTATATGCCCAGGAGTGGTATAGCTGGGTCCTCTGGTAGAACTATGTCCAATTTCCAGAAGAACCACCTAACTGATTTCCAGAGTGGTTGTACCAGCTTGCAATCCCACTAGCAATGAAGAAGTGTTCCTCTTTCTCCACAACCTCTCCAGCATCTGCTATCACCTGAGTTTTTGATCTTAGCCCTTCTGACTGGTGTGAGGTAGAATCTCAGGGTTGTTTTGATTTGCATTTCCCTGATGACTAAGGATGTTGAACATTTCTTTAGGTGTTTCTCAGTCATTCGGTATTCCTCAGTTCAGAATTCTTTGTTTAGTTCTGTACCCCATTGTTAATAGGGTTACTTGGTTCTCTGGAGTCTTGTGTTAGAGTTTTCCATTTATTATCCTTTGAAGGGCTGGATTTGTGGAAAGATATTGTGTAAATTTGGTTTTGTTATGGAATACTTTGGTTTCTTCATCTATAGTGATTGAGAGTTTTGCTGGGTATAGTAGCCTGGGCTGGCATTTGTGTTCTCTTAGGGTCTGTATGACATCAGCCCAGGGTCTTCTGGCTTTTATAGTCTTTGGCAAGAAATCTGGTGTAATTCTAATAGGTCTGCCTTTATATGTTACTTGACTTTTTTCCCCCTCACTGCTTTTAGTATTCTTTGTTTTGTGCATTTGGTGTTTTGACTATTATGTGGTGGGAGAAATTTCTTTTCTGTTCCAAACTATTTGGAGTTCTGTAGGCTTCTTGTATGTTCATGGGCATCTCTTTTTTTAGGTAAGGGAAGTTTTCTTCTATAATTTTGTTGAAGTTATTTACTGTCCCTTTCGGTTGGAAGTCTTCACTCTCTTCTATGCCTATTATCCTTAGGTTTGGTCTTCTCATTGTGTCCTGGATTTTCTGGATGTTTTGGGTTAGGAACTTTTTGTATTTTGCATTTTCTTTGACTGTTGTGTCAATGTTTTCTATGGTATCTTCTGCCCCTGAGATTTTCTCTTCTATCTCTTGTATTCTGTTGGTGATGCTTGCATCTATGGTTCCTGACTGCTTTCCTAGGATTTCTGTTGGGAACCATGACAGCCCTGAGATAAACATCCTGCCCCAGCTAATTGAGAACCCTGAGATTAACATCCTGCCTGACAATCAGAAGGATGAGAACCCTGAGATTAACATCCTGCCTGACAATCACAAGGATCCTGCTTAGCCCTGAGAAAAGAACATTCACGGAAATCCACCCCCTCCCCACCTGTCATCCACCCCCTCCCCACCTGTCATCCACCCCCTCCCCACCTGTCACCCCGGAGCTCAACCCCAGAAGATTTTGTAACCTTTCATCTTCCTCCTTCCTCTTCCCCTTCCCTCCAAGATTTTTGCTTTAAAATGCTCAGCTCCACTAAGTAAACGGCTCTTGACAAGCAATGCTTCCTTGAGTCCTGTCTTCTCTCTCGCCCATTCTTATTCCAGGTTGTGGTCCTCCTCGTTCCCCCGAATAACTTGACCTGCAGGCCAGGTCAGATTTCTATCTCCAGAGTTGTCTCTCTGTGATTTCTTAATTGTTTCTACTTCCATATTTAGGTCCTGGATGGTTTTGTTGAATTCCTTCACCTGTTTGGTTGTGCTTTTCTATAATTCTTTAAAGGATTTTTGCATTTTCTCTTTAAGGGCTTCTACTTCTTTACTTGTGTTCCCTTGTAATTCTTTAAGGGACTTTTGTGTTTCCTCTTTAAGGGCTTGTACCTGTTTACCTGTGTTCTCCTGTATTTCTTTAAGGGAGTTATTTATGTCCTTCTTAAATTCTTCCATTATCCTCACGAGATATGATTTTAGATCCAAATCTTGCTTTTCCGGTGTTTTGGGGTATCCAGGACTTGCTGTGGTGGGAGCACTAGGTTCTGATGATGCCAAGTAGTCTTGGTTTCTGTTGGTAAGATTCTTGCATTTGCCTTTCACCATCTGTTATCTCTGGTGTTAGATGTTCTTCTTGTCTCTTGCTGAAGCTTGTTCCTCCTGTGGGTCTATAAGCCTGTATCAGCACTTCTGGTGGATCAGCTGTCCCTTCTGAGTCCTGGGGTCAGAGCACATCCTGGGGACAGGCTCTTTGCTTTCGTAAAGGTGCAGAGAGTGCCGTGGATCCGCAGTCCCTTGTAGTTATAGACAGAGGTAGAAAGGATCCTGTCCCAGCTGCCCTTCCACTTCTGTGGCCTGAGTCTCCTGGCTGCTCCCGCCTTCAGCTTTTGGATTCTTATCCCTTAAATTTGAAGAATAAAATTCATGGACTACAGAGAGGGAGTTTTATAAGAAAGTTTATTACACATTAGTAGGAAGGAACTTAGTTGCCCACAACTGAAAAAAAAGGGTGGGGGATAGAAGAGCTTCAGAATAGAAGTAGGGTGTTAGGAAACAGGATTCCATCAAGTTGTTAGTGCAGGGGCTTTTAAAAGACTTACATAAGCACTGGGGTGAGGTATGGCCAATCCAGTTGCCTTCATAGTGTCCAGGTGTCTCCTCTGGGCACAGGAGCCTTATTTAGGAGATAACAAAAAAACAGACAACAGAAGTCTTTCCTAGCATTGCTGCCACCAGAAAGGATTCTCTTAAACCACTGCTTTGGGGGTGACCTGACCTGGCTAGTTTTTAACTCCTATTTATCAGAAGCAGGGTAGAATCCCAGTGGATGTGGAGGAAAAGAAAAGAGAAAAGAGATAACATCATGGCAAATTTCTGTTCAATGGTGGGATCCAACCCAAGGCTTTTGTACCATAGAAATACTTCCTCAGCTCTTCATGGCAAATTTCGGGTATGGCAACATTAATGTGTCAGAAACCTGTGATAAGCCAGTTCTCACAGCAGGAAAGAAGGCTCAGCAGATACATAAGAAAACATACTGTTCTTGCACAGCTGGATTCCCAGCATCCATGCTGGGCAGCTCACAGCCTGTAAGTCCAGCACCAGGCTCATCAACACTTCCTGATTCCATAGCCACCTATGCATGAGTTTTAGCTTTGATATGCTTCTCTCAAATGACTGAAATTTTTAGAATAATTATTCAAATGGAGCCTAACTGCTCCATGCACAGCAAGTTAAAACAAACACAGAAAAAAACCTGTGTTATACCTGTTAGCCCAGCAAGTTCAAGGCCAGTGTGGCTACATCGCAAGATATGGGAGGGGACAGAATAAGGCCTTTCTAAATAAGAACTTATGTGTTAATTTACTTGGAACTTTCAAGACTATAAGCTTCCAGCCCCACTTTAACCCACCATCCAAAGGAAAAGGGGATGTGGACCTGTTTAGAAGTAGTTCTTTGAGGCAATTCCAATCTCTGTTGTCAGGATACCAGCCATCCAGTTCAGTGTCAGGATACCAACAGTGCAGTTGCAAAGTGTCACCAAACACCAAGAAGCAGTGTTGACACGATCAATCAGAAACAGTGAGGCCTCCATAGAATTGGCACGCGTCAGCGTGAGTAACCAGGACCAGCCTGGGATGCCCCGAGAAGTTCTCTGCCATGCCTCTTTCAACAAAGTGAAGATCAGTGAAGACAAGAGACCAAAGACGTGTTGCTCGGCTAGCTATGCTGGTGCTCAGTCACCGTCCAGTTGAAGTCCTATTTATACTCTCTCCCAACGTCATGTGTACGCCCGTGGGTCTTTCCTAAGCCAAAAAACCATGTAGGCCTTCCTCAGCAAAACACCATGTGAGGTTGTATCACATGACACAAACAGAAACTTACACTTCACAATGGCTTTTTATATTTTTATTTAATAATCAGGCCTTGTTTTACTAAAGAGTACAGTGTATCTCCCCCTCTCACGCATGGTGGAAAGACTCCATTAGGGGCTGGGTTTGGGATGTGAAAGCCTCACCCTACTCCCAGTTTTCCCTCTCTGGGATGTGAACTTTCACTTTCCGCTCCAGGAACTGGGCCTGCTGCCTGCTGCCATGCTTCCCCATCATGCTGGGCTCTTATCCCTCTGGAATGATAAGCACAAGTTTCCTTGGCCATAGTGTTCCATCACAGTAACAGAAACGTAAGGACGACAGAGTCTAACACAATTGAAAACACAAGTAAGAATACATACTAATAAGCTGCATATACACTCATAAATCAGAGCTAAAACCCCCTCCGCACATATTCTCGCCTATGAACCCCAGGCCCCTGGCCTAGAGCTCATCATTGTCCTGCCTAGGCTTCTAACTGTTTAGATTACAGTTGGGCACTACATGTTGGGCTCACAAAGGAAGGACCTACTTTGGCTAACAGTCTCAGTGGTTGCCTGATGGCGTACTGAGCCCATGGATGTGAGCCTGAAGCAAAACCAGAGACATATCCAGGGACATGTAAAGAAATGCAGTTTATTTCATGGCAGACAGGAAGCAGGAAGAGAAATTGGGGGGAAAAGGCAGATGACAAGATATATCTTTTCTAGGGCATGCCTCTAGTGACTCAATCCCTCCAGTAAGGCCACATGTCCTGTTTTCTACCACCTCCTAATAATGTCATTCTATTTTGTATCTGACTAGGAATTCATGCACTGGTGAGAATGGAACCCACATGATCCTGGATCCAGTCACTTTCCCAGATCCATACTGTTAGCATTTTGTCTAAGCTCTACACCCACAGTTTGCTGGCAACGGCTAGGTATGCCTGCTTCACTATAAAAGAGGCTGCTTGCCCCCTCTGCTTTCGCTTGCTCTTGCCTTCTTGCTCCTGCTCTGCCACCTTTCCCCCTCTCTTCCCATTCCCTTCCCCCCATCTCTCTCCAAGTGCTCATGGTCTCTACTCCTCTATTCCTATTCTCTCTTTCTTTCCTCCCTCTTTCCCCCTTTCTCTGCCTCTACTATCCTCTTAAGTCCCCTTCCCATGCCCTGAATAAAGTATATTCTATACTATACATGTGGCTAGTCCCTCAGGAGGAGGAAGGGATGTGTCAGTATGGGCCCATGGAGGTATCCCCTTCACCCATACCTGATTACACACCCACCAAAACATATTCTTCTCTTTTTATCTTTTTATAAACACAGCACATACTTCTGAGCTTGCTCCTCTAGAAACTTAGTTCTCCACATGTGAGATATTTGAGAGAAAACCTTACATCCAAAGCATGAGAGCCAGTATTATGCTTTTCCTTTTGTGTGTTGTCAGGTTTACAGTGCCCAAATTTTCTCTAATTACAGCAGCATAATGTTTACAGTAATTGTAAAAATTTTCTTTATAAAAGATACCTTTTATAAACAATTTTCTTTATAAAAGATACCTATCCATTTCTGGTCATCTCCTTGAGGCAAGAGACTATGAATAAATATTGTGCTTTTTTTATACTTCCCCTATCCCCCAATATCATTAACCACAGTGCTTGGCAAGCAAAGAGCTCAATTAGTGTTTTTCAAAATGAAATCACAATACTTCAAGGAAAAAAAAAACTATAGGAAAAATAGAATAGTCATCATGACTACTTCCTTTGTGCATATTCTTATTACCAAACTTTTAATTCATAGTCTATGACATAATATTTCCTGGTTTTCAGCATATTAGTGTACTGATTTCTTTAAACAAAGGCTTGGTATACACATGAGTAGTCTTCAAAGATTGCATAGTATCTTGTGAAAAT
Organism: Mastomys coucha; assembly: GCF_008632895.1. Lineage (NCBI taxonomy): Eukaryota > Metazoa > Chordata > Mammalia > Rodentia > Muridae > Mastomys > Mastomys coucha. The sequence continues at coordinate 122,339,112 of NW_022196897.1, forward strand.
TGTTATTAATAAAAAAACAAATTAATTTATTTATAGAGGCAGGCATTTCTCTTGAATACTTTGGCAGTGTTAAGAGAAAATGCATGCTTGCTGTCTCCTAAGAATTAAAAGGCTGGGGTCACAGGATGCTGATTTATAGATAATCAAAAGGAAACCAAAAGAAAAATGACTGAATTGATATGTAAATAAAAAACTGGGCTTTTGGGCTACAGGAGATGAGCTAGCAGACTCCATAGCAGTTCTTTAAATTTTTCTCTAGCGAAAGCTGAGCTGTCTGGAGATCTCTGGAGAGTGAAAACAGCTCTTCAAGAATCTTTTCTAACAGGATTTCTGACTTGGTTAGAAGATCTAATAGTTTTTTTTATAGCGCTTTTCCGTCTTTGGTCAGAAAATCCATGAGCTATCCAGATAGCTTTTAGAATTTTTATTAGCGAGAGAACTGTCTCAACCAGAGAATTTTTAGAATTGTAAGAAAAAGCTGTCTGAAGCAGAGCTGAACACACACACACACATACACACACACACACAGAGAGAGAGAGAGAGAGA